>NC_067143.1:66543074-66668074 GCF_903995435.1 Acomys russatus | reverse complement strand
TTTATAAAGGTAACACATACTGGGTGATCATCCCTATTTCGTTTTACTAAATTTAATTACTGCTTGTATTCCCGAAGTTGCCCACGTGTGTCGGTGGTAGCTACACCATCAAAGAGGCTGCCATTGCAGGGCCCCCTCTAGTCTGTGTATAATGGCTGCGATTGGCCATAGTGGGTGTTGGTCACATCGTGGATTAAGTTCTAACCGCTGTCTAGATGTAGACATTTAACAGGGACATTTTACCCAGGTCTCTGAAATATGTCATGCCTGTAGTCGTTAAGGTATGAATAACATAAAAATTGAATGTGTTTTCAGCATTGGAAATATTTTATCTTATTCAGCAAATAAGTCACTCTGATGGATGAGTGAGTGACATACTAACTAACACGTGTCATCTCTGTTTCACTTTCATCTTGTCATTAAAGCAGGTGAAAGTGTCAGCCAGTACTCCTGTTGGAACTACACTTACAATCAAGTATGCATCGTAGCCGGATCTCGTTCACACAGGATCTTTGTGAAAATCAAAAGCATTATGTTAAGAATCACTTGACTCTCTGGTTAGCAATAGCTATATAAGTCATTTTTAATTTTTATAGATTAATTTTTACTTATGTGTGCAGGTGCCAACAGAGGCCAAAGGAGAGCATCATATCCCCTGAGTGTGGAGTTACAGGTTGTTGTGGGCTGCCCAGTGTAGGTGCTTGGAATTCAGCTCCAGTTCTCTGTGAGATCAGCAATCTCTCATAGTCTCTGAGCCGTCTCCCCAGCCCCTGTTCAACATCATTCCTGCTAAGTCTGTGCGATACATCCTTTTTACAGTCAAATCCATGAGAAACTGACTGTATAGCTGTTACTCATTTATTGGCCCAACACACACACACAAAAACATTTACATTATACAATGTGAGCACATTTAACAGTACACATGGATTCATAAACACACACACACACACACACTTTCTCACCTCATTACAGGTTATTTTTCTACTATGCGGTGCAAAATTAAATCCATTTATCAGGTACAAAGTTATTTACTCATCTCTAATTGGTGTGTTGGACATTTGTGGATTACCATGCAGACACTAATGTCCCTTTCTCCCATTAACAGTGTCCTGAGCAGTCATTAAGGAACACATATCCCTTCCTCTGCTCCGGGTTTTATTGTTTGAACCGAGTTAACCCCATTCCCTGGAGGTAGGAAATGGCTCCAGCAGGCTTCGGCTGGTCAGAGACTCATGAGTCCTGGCCACAGTGACTGCTCAGGACTTGGCCCTAGTCGCGTGATTGGGGGAGGGGCAAGAAGGAGAGACGGAGAAGAAGCATCATGAAGACACGTCACAGGGCCTCGTGTTCCATCGTCCTGGACAACACTCGGTAGGTTAGACACTGTTTTCAGCATTTTATTAACATAAAAGAGAACCAGAGCTGGAGCAAGAGAAGCCACCAGACCCCAAGGATGAAGCAAACACCACAGAAAGCAAAGAGAGACAACCAACAGTCTGAGCCCTTGATAAATAATTTGTATGCTCACTGAAGCCGATCCAAAACCAGACTGTCCTGATGTTTAGGTGCAAGACTAAATAAATTCTTTTTAAATTCTTTTATTAGCTAGTTATGTGTGTGTGCACGAGTACATGTGTGTGCATGTATGTGGTGTGTGTGTAGGCAAGAGCTTGTATGTACATGTGTGTGTGTAAGAGTGTGTGCATGGGTGCATGGGTGTGTGTGCATGTGCAGGCACATGTGTGCATGAGTGAGCCATAGCACACACGTGGAGGCCTGAGAACCATTTGTGTAAGCCAGTTTTCTCTTTTCATCATGTGGGTCATAGGATGGAATTCAGGTTGGCAATCTGAAGGTGAAACAGTGCTGCTTTGCCTGCCCACCATTGCTCCCTGCTGGCAATTGCATCTATGTTGTTGTTGTGGCTGCTGCTGTTGCCATCGTTTGCTCATATGGAAACCCAGCTACTCTGCCTGTTGATGTAGGATGAAACTGGAAACTCTTCAGGAACCTTCTAGGCCTTTGGTGCCAGGTTGGACTGCTGAGACCCGCAGCCTTGTTATATGGACTAGTTTCTCAGCTTCTCTAGTGTGCAGACAGCCACTGTTGGACTGCCCAGAGGAGGAGGGATGGTGTGAAACTGTGTTTTTCACATAGGAGGAAAAAAAACAGAGAAGAGTACAGAGGTAAAACAAAAATGCATCAGAGACCATTTGGGGGCTGGTCTTCACCATCAGGGTGACTGGATTTAGGATTACCAGTATAATTGATGCTTACCTCTTGCTGTGTCGGCAAGGATGTGCTATAGACCCATCATGTAAATAGCACCATATCAAGGACCAGGAGAGATCTATGGAAGAGAAGACTGGACAAAGCCAGCTGAGGGACAGCATTTCCTACCCTCCACTTCCTGCCTGCATTAATGCTTTCCTCCCCACACCTGTTCCCTCGACGGTGGGTTGAAGATGGTGAACCAAGAGAATGTTTTTCTTCAAGGTGTTTCTGTTAGATGATGCGGGTTGGAGAGAGCAGCTAACCAATAGCAGCGGAGGAGTTGATTTCCCCAGCCTGGAAGGACAGGCAGATGGATCAACATGGCTGTTCAAAAACAGCTTGGCAAGGAGTGAGGAGGTACCTCTAACCAAAGTGAGCCAGCAGCTACAGAGCAGTGGAAGTGTGGGGTTAGCACTTACAGAGTGATGTTCAGGTATCTTTTGTTCCTGGAAAGATTGTCAGCTTATCTTATTTTAAACCCAAACTAGCCAGCCCAAGAGATGGTTCTGTTTGCATCCAGAAGGTCTTTCTCTGCTGCATTCTTAGGGCCACAAAGAACATGTGACAGCCCAGAGTACTCTGTACCCTTGTTATAGACCCCCCATCTCATAGCTTGAAGGAGCATCTTGACACCAGAACACACAGCCATGGGCTGGACAAGAGACTCTGCCTGTGGTAAGTGTCTGTGGCTACATGAATTTGCCTCTCTGAATCTTCAGGTGTGTGGCATGGTCCTCACGGGCTAGGACACTCACCAGCTGTCAGTGGACATGAGAATTGGAAAGTGGTGCATAAACATCAACATGTGGTACCTTCGGAGAGTGACTCTCAACCCTGACTCAGGGTCGCATCCTGTTGGAACTTCAGAGTCACAGGTGCCTGGCGCTTCCCCCACAATGATTGCATAAGATGTTCAAAGTGGTGAGGGGACTTAGGCATGGCTTTTTTAGCTCTGTGGGTTATTTCTAATGGATAGCCAAGTATTTTTAAAATTGCTATTTTCAACTATCTTGTTTATTCACCACGGTGCTATGTTGGGCTGGTGATTCTTTTTATAAAATTGACTGTGAAAATATAAAATATGTTCATGTTCACTCTGGGTTTAGTTTTTAAGAATGTAACTTATACTGAGGATCTAAAAATCACATATTTTGTTGTTGTTGTTGTTGTTTTTCTGTAAGTCCTCTACCCACAAGACAGGTGGAGGCTCATCTTTTCAATCATGGGGAAATTCAAATTTCCCTTTTCTGGTTTTGATAACTTTAGTATAGGTGATAATTTGGCAAATACACAAGTTACCATGAAGAATATATGCACATGCATTATTGTTCACAAACAAGGGATCCATATACAAAGGATGAGAGTCTCGAAGAAACTTCTAGATATTTGACTGTTTAAAAGAATTTTGAGCTATGGAAGGAAATAGGTGTTAAGGCTATTGAGTAAGGAGCTGGTAAAGTTGATATGAGACTGAGGGGAGGAAAATGTACCATGAACTGAAGTTGTCTTTTTTACAAAGGCAAAAATATTATTAGTAATAACCTCAGAACTGCACTGACATCCTGAGACAATCTCAGGATGGATCTAGATGAGGCAGATCTGAAGCCTCATAGGAAATCACTTTATATCTACCATTTACTTTTAGAACAGACGTAAATTCCCCCAGGAGAATGACATTTCAGAGTCTCCTGACTCAAGTCCCTTTGAATAATCATCTTGAAAAATGCTCGGGAGGTTTTCTATTTTGACTTACATCCCAGTCATTAAAAGTAACGATAGCAACAATGATGATGGTAACAATGGTAACGAGATGCAGCAATGATGGGATTGTGATGATGATGTTGATGGTGGTGGGGATATTGGTAGGAATGATGATAATGATGTGATCATGATGGTGGTGATGATGATGATGGTGGTGGTGGTGATGATGATGATGGTGGTGGTGGGGATATTGGTAGGAATGATGATAATGATGTGATCATGATGGTGGTGGTGGTGGTGATGATGATGTTGATGGTGGTGGGGATATTGGTAGGAATGATGATAATGATGTGATCATAATGGGGATGATGATGATGGTGGTGGTGGTGGTGATGATGATGATGGTGGTGGTGGGGATATTGGTAGGAATGATGATAATGATGTGATCATGATGGTGGTGATGATGATGGTGGTGGTGGTGGTGATGATGATGTTGATGGTGGTGGGGATATTGGTAGGAATGATGATAATGATGTGATCATAATGGGGATGATGATGATGGTGGTGGTGGTGGTGGTGATGATGTTGATGGTGGTGGGGCTATTGGTAGGAATGATGATAATGATGTGATCATGATGGGGATGATGATGATGACGATGTCAGGACATTTTAGACAACTGTTCATAGACACAGGATGATGAATGTTGCTATTTCTTGTCAAGAATTTGTGTACATCTTTTGATTTTATGTACAGATTTTTTTAGGAACCAGAGAGAAGAGCTGAGAACAATATGTTGTTGGATCAAAGGCAAGTAACAAAACTCCACCATTATGGATGGGACTGCATGATGTCAGCCTTCTCTTGTCCTCATGAACT
The DNA here is from genome assembly GCF_903995435.1 of Acomys russatus. NCBI lineage: Eukaryota > Metazoa > Chordata > Mammalia > Rodentia > Muridae > Acomys > Acomys russatus. The sequence goes on along the minus strand of NC_067143.1, from coordinate 66,663,219 downwards.
ACTGCTGGGAGATCACAGCTGCCATAGGCATTTTGTAGGCTCTGGGAATTTTCAGGAACAGATGATTAAAGATAAAGTCATCTGTCTTGCCCACCTAGCCCCCTTAAAGCACACTCAGCAGCAGTAAACTGCACTATGGCCCTTGAGCTCTGCTTTTTGTCCCACAATTCTCCCTGCTTTCCTGGGAGCCTGCTGGCACCAGGGAACTAGGTAAGACTCCATGCCAAACCTTTGCCTTGTGAGTCCCCTTAAAACATACCAAACACTGGACTCCATATTCTAGCGCACAATCCTGCCTGCTTTTCTGGAGACTACTCTGGTAGCAGGAACCCCAGGCCACATTGGTACTAGGGACCACAGACGCAAGAATATCACCCAATACTCTAGAGGCCACACAGGCCACAAAAACCCTGGGGAAGACAACCTACTGGTCTTGAAAACTCACTAGTCACCAGAACCCCATGTCACTCAGGCCAGAAGAAGACAGCAGAAACAGAAACTAAGGGAGAGAACATTAAAAAAACTCCAGTCATCCAACAAAGATAAACTCAGAAATGAGCATCTAAACCTAGAATAACTACAAAATCCAGATGGTTAAGGACCCAGTAAAAACACAATCACCAACAGCCAGGGCAACACGGCACCATCAGAGTCCATCCATCCTACAACAGCAAGCCCTGAACATTATAACACAGCTGAAGCATGAGAAAATGACCTTACATCCAATCTTATGAAGATAATAGAAACTTTTACAGAGGAAATTAATGTATCCTATAGAGAAATACAAGAAAATACAATCACACAAATGAATAAAACTTTCAAAACCTGAAAATGGAAATAGAGGCAATAAAGAAAAAACAAACTCAGGGAAGCTGGAGATGGAAAACCTAGGTAAGAGGATGCAAGCATCACTAACAGACTAGCAGAGAGGGAGAGAGAGAGAGAGAGAGAGAGAGAGAGAGAGAGAGAGAGAGAGAGAGAGAGAGAGAGTGTTTTAGGCATAGAAGATACAATGGAAGAAATTGATATATCAGTCAAAGAAAATGTTCAATCTAAAAGTTTCTGTCACAAAAAATTCCAGAAAATCTAAGACACTATGAAAAGACTGAACCCAAGAATAATAGAAATAGGAAAAGGAGAAGATTCCTAGCTCAAAGGCCCAGAAAATATTTTCAACACAATCATAGAAGAAAACTCCCCAACCTAAAGAAAGAGATGCCTAGAAACACACAGGAAGCCTACAGAACACCAAATCAACTGGACTAAAAGAGAAAATCCAACTGCCAAATTAATAATCAAAACACAAAATGTCCAGAACAAAGAAAGAATATAAAAAGCTGCAAGGGGAAAAGGCCAAGTAACATATAAATGCAGACCTAACAGAACTACACCCGACTTCTCAGCAGAGATTCTAAAAGCCAGAGGGCCTGGGAAGATGTTTTTCAGTCTCTAAGAGACCACAGATTCCAGCAAAGACTACTATACTTAACAAACTTTCAATCACATAAACAAATTTAAACAATATCTATCCACAAATCCAGCCCTAAAGAAGACACTAAAAAGAAAACTCCAAACCAAGGAGGTCAACTACATCCAATAAAACACAGAATACGTGTGTGTGTGTGTGTGTGTGTGTGTGTGTGTGTGTGTGTGTGTGTGTGTGTGTGTGTATAATTTCACACTAGAAAAACAAAAGGAAAGAAAGTATGCACACAGGCACATTTGACACACACACACACACACACACACACACACACACACACTACCACCAACATCAATATAAAAACAATTAACAATTACTGGTCATTAATATCTCTCAATATCAATTCACTCAGTTCCCCACAAAAAGACACAGACTAACCAAACGGATGCAAAAGCAGGATCCATCACTCAGCTGCACACAAGAAACACACCTCAACATCAAAGACAGACATTAGGTCAGAGTAAAGAACTAACAAAGGTTTTCTAAGAAAACTGACCCAAAATGCAAGCTGAAGTAGCCATTCTAACATCCAATAAAATAGAATTTCAACCAAAATTAATCAAAAGAGATAGGGAAGAACATCTCATACTCATCAAAGGAAATTTTCACCAAGATGATATCTCAATTCTGAATATATGTGACCCAACTGTAAAAGTACCCACATTTGTAAAAGATATGTTACTAAAGCTCAAATTGCACATTGAACCCCACACATTAATATTGGGAGATTTTACTACCCCACATTCATCAATGGACAGGTCATCGAGATAGAAACTAAACAGAGAAATAATGAAACTAATAGAAGTCATGACTCAAATGGACATAACAGATATCTACAGAACATTTCACCCAAACATAAGAATATACCTTTTTTTTTTTAGCACATCACAGAACCTTCTCCAAAATTAATCATATACTTTGTCACAATTCAAGTCTCAACAGTTACAATAAAATAGAAGAAGAAGAAGAAGAAAAAAAAAAAAAAAAAGAACCTGAAACCCTGTATCCTGACAGACCACTGTGGATAAAAGCTGGACTTCAACACCAACAGAAACAACAGAAATCCTACAAACTCATGGAAACTGAACAACTCTCTACTCAATGACCACTGGGCCAAAAAAAGAAATAAAGAAAGAGATTAAAGATTTTCTAGAATTGAATAAAGGTTGTAGCACAACATACTCAAACTTATGGGACACAATAAAAGCAGTGCTAAAAAATGAAAGTTCATAGCACTAAGTGCCTTACTAAAGAAATTAGTGAAATCTCATACTAGTGACTTAACAGCACAGTGAAAGCTCTACAACAAAAAGAAGCAAACACACCAATGAGTAGATGGCAGGAAATAATCAAACTCAGGGCTGAAATCAATAAATTAGAAACAAAGAAAACAATACAAAGAATCACTGAATTAAAGGAGAAAAACAAACAAGATAGACAAGCTTTTTGCTGAACTAACTAAAAAGCAGAGAGACAGTTTCCAAAATAACAAAATCAGAAATGAAAGGGGGGACATAACAACAGACACTGAGGAAATGCAAAGAATCATTAGCTCTTCCAAAACATGTACTCCACAAAACTGTAAAATCTAAATGAAATGGTTGATTTTCTTGGTAGATACTACTTACTAAAGTTAAATCAAGATAGAGTAAACAATTTCAATATATCTTTAACCCCTAAGGAAATACAAGCAGTCATTAAAATTTTCCAACCAAAAAAACCCCCAGGGCCAGATGGTTTTAGTTCAGAATTCTATCACACTTTCAAAGAAAAGCTAATACCAATATACCTCAAATTATCCCACAAAATAGAAACAGAAGGAACACTGCCAAATTTATTTCATGAGGCCACAGTCACCCTGATACCTGAACCACACGAAGATTCAACAATGAAAGAGAATTTCCCTTATGAACATTGATGCAAAATATTCAATAAAATACTTACAAGCTCAATCCTTAAAATATATTATCCACTATAATCAAGTAGGCTTCATTCAAGAGAAACAGGGATGGTTGAACATATGAAAATCCATCAACGTAATCTACCACACAAACAATTTGAAAGAAAAATCCCACATAATCATCTCACTATATGCTGAAAAGGTCTTTGAAAAAAAATCCAGCACTGTTTCATGATAAAAGTCTTGGAGAGATCAGGAATACAAGGCACAGACATAAATACAATGAAGACGAAGTACAGCAAGCCCATGGCCAACATCAAATTAAATGGAGAGAAATGTAAATAGCACTAGAAACAGGGACAAGACATGACTACCCACTCCATATCTATTCAATATGAACAATACGGAGTTCTAGCTGGAGCAGCAAGACAACTAAAGGAGAGCATGGGGATATATATTGAGCAGGAAGAGGTCAAAGTGTCGCTATTCGCAGATGATATGACAGTATATATAAGTGACCCCAAAATTCTACCAGAGAACTCCTACAGCTGATAAACACCTTCGGCAATGGGATTGGATAAAAAAAATCAGTAACCCCTCTATATGCAAATGACAAATACACTGAGAAAGAAAAAGGGGGAAACACCCTTCGCAATAGTCACAAATAATATAAAATATATTTGTGTAACTCTAACCAAGTAAGTGAAAGGCCTGTATGATAAGACCTTCATGCCTTTAATGAAAGAAACTGAAGAAGATACCAGAAGATAGAAAGATCTCCCATGCTCATGAATCAGTAGGATTAACATAGTAAAAATGGCCATCTTACCAAAAGCAATTTGCAGATTAAGCACAATTCCCATCAAAATACCAACACAATTTTTACAGACCTTGAAAAAACAATATTCAACTTCATATGGAAAACAAGAAAACCCAGAACATCTAAAGCAATCTTATACCAGAAAAGAACTTCTGGAGGTATCATGCCTGATTTCAAGCTGTACTACAGAGCAACAGTTATAAAATCACATGGTATTGGCATAAAAACAGACAGGGTGATCACTGGAATCAAATTAAAGACCCAGGAATAAACCTACATACTTGCAGACAATTGACTTTTCACAAAGAAGCCAAAACCACACACTGGAGAAAAGAAAACATGTCTGCATGTAGAAGAATGCAATAGATCCATATATGTCACCCTGCAGAAATCTCAAGTCCAAATGGATCAAATACCTCAGCATAAAACTGAGTACACTAATATGATAGAAGAGAAAGTGGGGAAGAGATTTGAATGTATTGGCATAGGTGACAACTCCCTGAACAGAACACCAATAGCTCAGGCACTAAGATCAACCATTAATAAATGAGACCTCATGAAACCAAAAAAATGTTCTGTAAGTCAAAGGACAATGTCAAAAGGATAGAATGGCAGCCATAAAGTAGGATTTTTTTCATCAACTCCACATCTGACAGAGAACTGACACCCAAAATATATAAGGAACCCAAGAAACTAGATATCAACAAACCAAATAACCCAATTTAAAGTGGGGTATAAATCTAAGCAGAGAATCTTCAACTGAGGAATCCTGATGGCAGAGAAGCACTTAAAGAATTGTGCAATGCCCTTAGTCATCAGGGAAATGCAAATCAAAATAACTATGAGATTCCGTCTTACATCCGTCATAATGGCTAAGATAAAAAATTCCAGTGACAGCTCATGCTGACAAGGATGTGGAGCTAGGGGAACACTCTTCTACTTCTGGTGGGAGTGCAAACTGCTACTTTGGAAGTCAATTTGGCAGTTTCTCAGAAGGTTGGCAATAGACCTACCTCAAGACCCCGCTATGCCACTCCTGGGCATATATGCATATGGAGCTCTACCATACTACAAGGATACTTGCTCAACTATGTTCATAGTAGCTTTATTCATAGTATCCAGAAACTGGAAATAAGCTAGATGTCCCTCGCTTGAAGAGTGTATATTCAAAATGTGGTACAGTTACACAATGTAATACTACTCAGCCATGATAAACAATGGCATCATGAAATTTGCGAGCAAATGGATAGAACCAGAAAAGAAATCATCCTGAATGAGGTAATCCAGACACACACAGACACACACGGTGTGTACTCACATATAAGTAGAAATTAGTCATAAAGTACAGGACAACCATGTTACAATCCACAGACCCGAAGATGCTAAGTAACAAGGATGGCTCAAGGGAGGATGCTTGACTCCCCCTGAGAAGGGAAATAGATTAGACATCAGGGGTGGATGGAGAGAGGGAAGTGGATGTGGTTAAGAACAGGAGGGAGGAAGTGGGGGGAGAAAAGGGGCGGAGGGTACTGGAAGAGGCAACCTTATGGGGGAAGGCATCACTGGGACAAGCTAGAAACCTAGGACAAGGAAAACTCCTAGGAATCTATGAGCAATATGGAGACATGGAGCCTAAACTGGTCATCTCCTGTAACCAGGCAAGTCATCCAATGAAAGGACTGGGACACCAACCCAGCCACAAAACCTATGGCCCACAATTGTCCTGCCTACAAGATGTGCAGGGGTAAAAAAATGGAGCAGGATTTGAGGGAAGGGCTAGCTAATGACTGGCCCAGCTTGAGACCGATGCCGTGAGAAGGAGCCCACCCCTGACACTATTAATGATATTCTACAAACAACCAAACATCAAGAGGAGCTTATGGAATCATGTGGAAGAGTGGGAGGAAGCTCTGAAGGGGCGAGAGAGTTCAAGGACGTCACAAGGAGACCGACAGCATCAACTAACTTGGGCCCATAAAGGATCATAGAGAGGCAACTGCTAACCGGAGATAGACCTAGGCCTGTAATAGTTTGCAACTGGGTCCTCATGTGGGACTCCTGAAGAGGGCCAGGGCTGTCTCTGACCACATTGCTTGTCTTTGGGTCACTTTCCCTAACTGGGCTGCATCTTTTAGCCTCAATAGGTGAAGATGCTCCTAGTATTACTGCAATTTGATATGCCAAGGCTAGTTGATAACCATGGGAGGTCTCACCTTTTCTGAGAAGAAGAGGAGGAGGGATGCATGTGTGTGTGTGTGTGTGTGTGTGTGTGTGTGTGTGTGTGTGTGTGTGTGTCTCAGGGAGACTAGAGGGAGGGACTTGGAGGAGAGGAGGGAGGGGTATGTTTCAGTTGTGATGTAAAGTAAATAAATGACTTCATTAAAAAAAATAACCCCGAGGGAGCTGGAGGATGGCTCAGTGGTTAAAACTTCTGGCTATTAGTACAGAGGACCTGTGCTCATTCTGCAGGATGCCCTCAATGGTCCACGACCTCTGTAACTCCAGATTCTGGGAATCTGAAGCCATCTTCTCACTTCTGCAAATAGGTCGTCATGTGGTGCATGCAAATACATGCAGGAGAAACACTGATATACATAAAACAAAGAGAAATACTTATACACACACACACACACACACACACACACACACACACACACACACACACCAAGATAAGGTAATCTGAAAAAAAATCTTAATTTCCATCTCACTGAAAACTCAACAGCTTTAGACAGAATGGTCACCACATACACAGCTTAGACCATGGAGACTCACAGATATCAGAGGTTTACTCACCACCACTAGGTTAGGGAAGATACAGCTGGGATTCCAACCCAAATCTTCTAAACATATACTGACTAGCAGATTACAAGGTAGGAAACTATGACATATGTAATCAGGATGCAAAACAACAGTGAAGTTTGTTGGCATTTTTTTTTTTTTAGTTACTATTCATCTGACATTATTTTCTCAAGACACTTAGGAAAGATTCCTTGCTGAGAAATCTCCCCAAGGTTCCTAAGACGTCAGCAAATCCAGTGATGTCATTGTCTAGTAACAACCCTTGGGAAGAGGAGGAAAACACTGAGTTGATTGCTGTCACCAGTGGAAAGTCTTCTTTGTCCAAAGAAAGGTTTGTGGTCTTAGTTGCTTCCCACCAGGAGTAGGAACCAAGACAGAAGGAGTAGCATCTGTCTGCGGTGACACCTCTGCTTTTCTGCCAGACCTGCTGTCCCTTGAGGAGCAGAGGCTGTTACTCCACCTCCACCCCTGTCCCTACTCAACCCAAGCTCACTTAGGAATCTCCCAACATGCATTTTCTTGCATGAAGTTCCAGGATGGTCACATGATGACCTCGGCCGTCCTGTCCCTGAGCAGCAGGATGCAGTCTGCTCGTCTGTCTGTGCTTTGCCCTGGTTCCTGTGCCATGTTCTGAGTGTGTTTAGCTATGACTCTAGTTTTTTATTTTCTTCCACACTCCCCAAATGCAGCATTGGCACACGCCTTTAGTGTAAGCGTCATTCTGCCACAACCAGGAGGCTCGTTAGTTAGAGACCCACAGATTTCCCCATAAGAAACTGATGAGCAAAGTTGGCTGGCTGAGAAGGAAGCTGGTGGCCAATACCAGAGGTACAGACACAGCTCCATGACAAGACACATTTACAGTAATATTTTTGAGAAGCATGAGAGATATAACATTCCAGAAATGGGGGTTTGGGCCAGCTTTTCTGTGACAAAGGGAATGGTTGCATGTTGCTGGTTTGCTCAGCAGATGATCCTGTTATCTGTTATTGGGATGGAGTGTCAAAATATTTCTTTTTTTCTTGAGCATATCAGTGGTTGTGCAATTTATTCCCATTGAAAACATGGGGCCATGATTCTCACCTAAACAAATAACTCTCGAAACTGTCTGGGTCATCGGGGAGCCAATAATGTTCAGCTACTGTGATGTTTATTTGGCCTAATGGGTTCCTTCCTGAGACATTAATGTCTTTTCTGCATGCCTTGGCTACAGTGGAATTGAAACTGACTTACTTCTACCCGCGAGTCCCTTTCTTCTCTTTAGACGGCGTGATAAGTGAGCCTGTAGCAATCCTCCTGTTCCGTTAACTCACCTCATGTTGAGTAAGTGCCTCTTTGAGAAGCTGTTGTTTCTTGAGCATCCCATTTCCTCTTGCAGCCTTGTCAGAGCTTCTACGTCTCTCAAAGCTTTGAGTGCTGCAGAATTCTATCCCAGGATTCTCACGCTCACTTCGGTGTTCAGCGTGCAGGAATCAGCTTCGCATCTCTCCCTGATGGTAGCACATTCTTCCCACGCTCCCCTCATAGCACACATGAATCAAGGCTTTCATATGGGGCTGGAGAGATGGCTCAGTGGTTAAGAGCACTGACTGCTCTTACAGGGGACCTGGGTTCAATTCCCGAGTGATGGTTCACAACTTTCTGTAACTCATGTGTCAAGGGATCTGATGTTCCCTTCTGCCCTCCATGGGTACCAAACACCAAAGTGGTGGATAGCCATACATGCAGGAAAAATATAGATGCACATAAAATAAAAATTGGAACTTAAAAAAGGTTATTTTAAAATACCATAGTCATGAGTGAAAACAACTAAATGTAATGAACATGTTTTTAAAACGGTTTCTTCATTTCATGTGCATGTGCATATGTTTGTATGTGTTTGTGTGCCACAAGGCCACTGGAGGGTGCTGGATCTATGGGAGCTGGAGTTACAGGTGGCTGTGAGCCTCCTGTCATGGGTGTTGGGTCCTTTACAAAAGTAGCAAGCACTCTTACCCTATGAGCTGTCTATTTAGCCCTGCCTTTTTTTACTAAACAAAGTTTCATGTATCCCAGCTGGCCTTGAAGCCAATATACAGTCAACAACAGCCTTGCGTTTCTTGGTTCACCTGGCATTATCACCTCACACAGTGTATACAGTGCGGAGAATGACCTCCGTGGCTTCCTCATGTTAGGCAAACACAATCAGCCAAGATACGGTCCTAGTGTCAATTCTATGAACATTTAACTGTGTTGATGGTGTAAATATAAAGTTGCTCTTGCTGTCTTCTGGAGGGGACAGTCTAATGAGGGTGAGACATGAATATTCAAAGTCCTTGGCAGGTACGTCATCATGTCCTCCACCTGCCCTGCACAAGGCCATCCTAAGACTGGGCTCATCAACATTTTGTTGTGGGAGTAGGGAGGGCTCATGAGACCCCACCCTTTCCTAAGTATTTATATGCAGTTAATGATTGCTGGAGGAGGGTGAGATTTGTGTCCTTAGCCTCTGCAAGGCCATACTCCTGTGAGCAGCCCTAATGGTTGATCCATTAAAAAAAAAACATAAAAATAGAAAAATGTTTAGCTGGGAAGAAGAAGGAGATTAACAGGGAGATAAGACAGGGTGATAGAGTGTGCCTGAAATACATTCTGTGCTTGTATAAAAATATCATAGTGATTCTCATTATGTGCAATTAATATATACTAATAAAAAAGACCAAAAACAAACAAAAAACCTCAGAACAGACAGTGGCTTCAGTCCCAGGCCTAAAAAGACCCAGTGATGTTGTTGATGGGAAATCTTGAGAGAATGGACAGGGTGGGGAAGGAAGCAAGGAGGTGGAAACGCATGGGAGGGAACAGTCAGAATGGAGACATTTAAATATTGAAGGAAAAAAACCCTTAGATGACTATGTAGGCACTAAAAACTTAGTCTTTAGCTGAAACAACCCTCAGTACTTGGTAGACAAAAACAAATTCTAGGTCTGATATTCTGGTCCTGATTCTGTGATTCTGATGCAGGTCCAGGGATGGGTATTTTAAAGTCCTCAGTGATCATGACACAGCAGTTGGTCTGCCTGGGTTGCAAGTGTTCATTGCCGTGCTGGCTGAGAGGTCAGCCCTAAGATCCAGCATGTCAAGGCTGGGTTCAAACTCTAGTGCTCTCATTGGATATAAACAGACGGAGTCTTGGGCTCTCTCCTCTGTCAAATGATGCTGGCGGTTGTGGCTTCAAGGATCACAGAAGAATATGTTTCTGAAATGCTGACCATGGCCTTGGCCCAGAGGAAGTGCTAAGTCTAGAGTCTATTTCTCCCCACTTCTTACCAACTCCCTGCTCAAAGCTCAGTGGAAGGAGAAGGAACTGTGAAAGTTGTCATGAAGGGTCCCCTGTTCTAAGCCAGATGCCAGTGAGGGTGACTGCATCTTTCTACAGCCACTAAATCGGAACAAACCTCTGCTCTAGTTGAGAGAGGGGTGGGCAGAGGCTTCAGGTGCAGGAGTCTGTGTGTGTCTGCTTGCTGTCTTACAAAGAGGTGCCCTGAGCATAGGACCTGCGTGACTGCACACGTGAGGGCCGAGACTGCCTGTCAGTGTGCCCTCTGCCTCCACTTCTTTCTGAAGTGCTCAATACCACTCAAATATGGCTACAAGCCCTCTCCCTCCAGATGCCTTATGAAGAAATGATTTCACATGTGTGCAATGCAGTTAGAAGAGAAAGCATTCTCATTATGGCATAAGCTGGGGGGGGGGGGGGAGGAGGCTTTGACTTAAGGAGTCAGTAAAATTCCGACAAGTTTTACTGATGTTTATTTTATCTGATGCTCTGGTCCCAGTGATACACATCTTACAGCTATGCTCTGTACACACTGTGGCTGCCACACTGAGGAGCTCACAGCAGCTGTGGTTGGCTGTACTAGACCTGAACAAGATGAAACCAGGCAGTATTATGGTCTAGGTGGTGAAGCGCTCACCAGTCCCCTCTCCTTACTGAGAAGCCATTGGCAGCTTACGTCTACTGGGGAAGGAGAGCATCTTCTCTGGGGGTGTGGCCACCAGTAGGCTTTCCAATGCTCCAGTGGCACCCCTCCTCCCCCAAGCACATGTGAGTGGCACAAACTCAGCTCAGTGCTTCATTTAGAAAGAAGAAGAAGAAGAAGAAGAAATGTAGGAAGGAAGGTATGTTGGGCGAGGTGGAGGAGGGAGATGGTGAATATGACTTCACTTCACTATATACATGAACGGACTTGCCAAGAATAAAGAAAATGATGATAAAAATGAAATCCTTACAAATATAGAGCAATTAAAAGCACAAGAAAAGCCTAAGGTGGTTAAAACCATCTGCTTGTGTAGGTACGTCCACGGGAGGGGTTCTCTGCTCACTGAAGAAGGCTACAGGTGTCCTGACACCTGCTCTGGGCAGCCATGGAGTGAAGGAGTCATGAACTCCATCACGTCTGGTTCCAAAACCTAGCAGCATGCAGACCTTCAGACCTTTCCTCAAGCCATCCTTAACTCTCTGCTTTCATTTCCTTCTGGTAATGAGGGGCTAATGAGGTTCTCAGAAGCATAAAATAAAATAAAGTAAAATGATGTAAAATAAAGCACAAAAATCTCTCAACCTGTTCCAAGTTCAGCAAGCTATTACTAGGATAATGATAATAATAAATACATTCTGACCAAGGGAGGAAAATCAGATCCAAAACTGCTATGCTGTCTGTAACCATTAATACATCTGATTGAGCAATTTGTGAATATTTTGGCTGCCACTCTAGGGAGAAGTATGGTTATATCACATATGACTGAGTTTTTAGGGTGACCAGTTAACATTCTAACTCCCTGCCTTACATAGACATAAGTAATTTTATTTTCCTCTCTTCATTCCTTCCTCTTTCTCTCTCTTCCTTTCTCCCTCACTCCCAATCCCCCCTCTTTACTTCCTTTTTGAGACAGGTCTCATGGAGCCCAGCCTGATCTCAAACCTGCTACACAACTGAGCATGACCTTTTACCTCTGATCACACTACCTCACCACCCACACCCTGAGTTCTGGAGTTATTGGCCTGCATCAGCACACATAGTTTTATGAATGCTGGGGATGAAACCCAGAGCCTTATGTGTGCTAGCTAGCCAGCCAGTCGACTAACCGAGCTACATCGCCAACCCAAGGCAATGCTCTTGTCTAGTGTAGTCAAGTCTAGTCTATCCTGTCTTATCCTATTTGTCTTCTCTTCCCTGTTTTATTCTAGTCTTTTCCTCTTTCCTGACCCCAACAGAATGTCATGTTGAAGGAGCTGTTCACAGCTTCAGACACATGGCTACCATCCAGATGAGCACACCTAGAGGCACATGTGGGTCTCGCTGTCACTCTGAAGGAGAAATACTAGTGCTTGCTTGCTGCATGACTAATTTTAAATATTTGTTTGATATGCAGATGATGTCTCTCAGTGACAGCTGGGGAAGGACTGCCAATGTCGATGTCTCTTCCTCAAAATGACACAGCCCCACTGCTGTTTCCACTCAGTTACTGATGCTATATTCCTTCTGTTTAGAGCTCTGATACACAAAGTTTGATTGTCGCTGCTTCATGGAATGTCACAGAAAATAAACATGATGCCTGGTTGACAGGTAGAAGATGGTGCTCCTTCTAAACAAGAAAACTGAAGAAATTATCATGACCACCACCTTTCCACTCCTAACAAAAGCCTAGGCTGTTTTCACTTTAGCTGCTAACTCCAAGAAAAGTACCTTTTGGAGCAATATATCTCAGACATTAAGGAATGGATTATAGTTTGTTCTGTAACTACCATCTTGTTTAGACATTTTTGTACAGTGTGCAATCTGCAGAAACTTCCATGGTGGCCCTAATCCAGAGTCTCTAAATTTCTACATATTGTAAAATAAAAAAAGTATTTCATTAATCTGTCCTCAGAGACCTTCTTAGAGTAAATATTTTGATTAGGAAAATGCCTTCTCTTACTGTGTGTGTGTTGAAGATTCCTGTGGAAGGAGAGGTGTAGGCATACTTTTTTGGCTACTTTAATGGGTTCTTATGTCCACCACCCTCCTCCACCCCAATCCTTTCCAATCCCCCAACACTAGGTAGGTAAGAGAGATTAAAAGGGAAAGGGCATAGACTTCTTTAGACTACCTCATGCTGGTCAGGGGTGTCAGATTCCTAAGACCAAGTATAATCTTCATTGGCAGAATATGTAGCAGTCCAGAAAATGCAACTGTAAAAGCAGCAGCAGCAGCAGCAGCCAACAACAGGCAAGGATCAGCAGCAGCGGTGACAGCAGCTGCCACAGGCCCTCTCAGGGCTCTCCTATCTATACCCTTGCCAGAGTCCCCCAGAATTAAACTGTCTGGAACTGGCAAAAGTCACACCCCTCCTAGAGCACGGCACAATTATAGTTAATGGCTGTGGACAATGTGGAACAGCCCCATATCCTACACCTGGGATTAAAACAAAAACATATCACATAATATAACTGGGTTTTTAAAGAAACCAATATTCACATACAGAAAGACCCATCAGTAGAATCCCCCATCTCTCTGATTAATGGGGTTAATGGAGAAAGAAGAGGAAAGTTGAGCTGAGATGAATACAGAGGGGCACAGACCGAGTAGTGAGGACTGGGGAGGGAGAGGGAAAAGATGTTTCTCAATGGCTGTGAGGCTTTGAAAGGAGCAAGTATATCTAATAGTTAAGTTTGGATTATGGGGGTGAGGTCACCACATAAGCCTCCGCTACTGCTTTTTAGAGATGAATGGAGACTATGAGAGTTAACCATTTCTCACAGTAAGTTTAGGAAGTAAAAAAACTGGGTCTTGTAGGAAATCAACCCCCAAACTGATCTAAGTCAAAGAGGGAAGAAAACAAGTCGCTGCTTTGCGCTGTATCTCCAAGTTCCACAGAGGGATGGGAAGGGACTCTGTCCTTTGACCTCACTTCCCATCACTCATGGGCGTGGAAGTCAGGGCTGACAGAGTAATATACTGTTATTATTATTAACAGCAAATGCTCAAATGTTCATGCTCGACCCAATCATTGTTACAAGCACTTGATATACGCTAGCATTTTAAAAAATTCTGACCTTTTATTATGAGATAAATATAGATTCACATTTTAGGAAGTTATAGAGAAAGCTGATACACTCTTGGTTTAGTTTCCACCAATAGTAGGGTGAGGCAAAACTTTGATACTGCAGCATAACCAGGCAGCTAACATCAGAACAGTCAAGTTACAGGATATTTTTAACACCACAAAGATGTCTCTCCTTCCTTTACATAGTCACAACCACTTCCCTCCCACCAAAATCCTATCTCAACCCTTGGTTGTCAGTAACAAGTTCATGTTTTTAGAATTTTTCATTTCAGGAATTCTATCTAAATAGGATGACACAGTGTGTAGTGTTTTGAGATTGAGTGTTTTCCCCACTCAGCATTGTTCTCTAGAGATCTGTCCAAATTATGCGCCCACCAATAGCTTTGTCTTTTTCATCATCAAATAGTAGCCCATGGCATAGGTATAGTGTCAGGTCCCCCAAACAGGCCCCGAAACAGCAGTGCTCGTGGCAATGTTTTAAGGTAACAGCTTAACTCCTACCTGAGCTGGGTTTTGACAGGAAACAGAAGCCGAAAGCACTGCTTAGAGGTTCTTAACAGTTGGCTGAGCACCGCTAACATCAACTGTCAGCACCCCATCTGTGTGAGAATGCCCCCAAACTAACCTCATGGCTGTCCCAGATTCTGAGCAGCCTCCTCCTTCCATTCACCCATATAAATGCTAACAAGCTTTTGATGTTGCTGTCCTCTGCTGCCTGAGGCAACTGGGTAGTTTTGGTTTAGTATTATTAATCATCATCATTATTAATTAATATTATTCTCAAACTGTTTTCTCTTCATGGAGAATGGCTGTTTTGTTTTTTGTTTTTTATTTTTGGAAGTTTCTTACTGTGCCTACTTAGATTTGGTGTTGTAACCCAGAAAGCACATCTAGGGCTTCTTTTCGGGACCTAGTCTCTCCCCTAAAACCAAAACTGATGACCTGTTTCTGCTGTGGTACGGGTATGCCTCTTCTGGCTTCTACCGTCTATTGTATTTGAGTCCAGATTCAGAGTCCATCTCCCACCACTTGTCTCTCGTGCATGCCACTCACTTCCCCTCACTGACTGGGGCGCGCGCCCTTCTCTCGGAAATGCCTGCTCAGTTTCACTTCTTCCCTGCTCACAAAGTCGAGGTGGCGTGCCAGAGAGGTTCTCACACCCACTGGGTGCTCTTTACTCGGTCACTAGTGCCTTGTGATGTGGGCATTCTGTTGATAAGTGTTCCTCCACTAGGGGACGCCCTCTGGATGGGGCTTCTGTCTGGGGGTTCTCTACCTCTCCCCGGCTCATTGTTCTGCCCTCTGCGTTCGTAGTCACCTCCTTCTAGCACGGTGCTTCCCGACCTTCCTAATGTAGTTCCTCATGTTGCCGTAGTCCCCGACCTTGGAGTTAATCCACTGCTACGTCATAGCTGTAGTTTTGGACTGTTATGGATCATACTGTTAATATCTGATGTGCTACTCCTGCAGAAGGGTTGTTCGGCCCCACAGGTTGGGAGACGCTGTTCTAGAAGGTCTTCATTACAGTCCTCAGTGTCTGGACTCAGAAGGAACGACTCTCTAACTGGTTTCTTCCTACTCTTTGCCCAATTCTGGGATTCCTTTCCTCCCATCCCTTTTCCAGGGCTCTTTCATCTCATTAACCACGGGGACCCCCAGTTCAAGCCTGACCCCATCACCATTCTTAGCTGTCTCCTCAGCTCTCTCTTCTCTCTTAGATTCCATGATACCATTAAGCCTCACCATCTCGTGTTTTTACTTTACCTCAGTACAACTTGATAATAAGTCTCAATGGCCAAATTAAAATCTTGTCACATGATAAAATACATTATTGAAAAGCTGGCTCTGTAAATGGGATTTGGCCTGCCCGCTTCAGACTCAAGGATTGTTTGTTTAAAGGTTTCCTCTAAAACCTGTCCTGAGTCAGACTCTCTACCTGACTGTGACAAGGAGAAATAGAACAAAAGAGAACAACCCAGAAAAAAGGACAATTTGCACTTGAGAACAGCTAAGAAAGAGGTAAACCATTTCCAATAAAGATTGTAAATATCAAAGTGCAATCGCCGGTGTTTGACTCTCTAAGCAACCCCCTCCTGGTTTGGCTTAGTATATTTAAAGCCTTGCTGAAATGTAAACTTCCTTTATCTCAGGATTTTAAAATTCATGGGGGCTGTGGTTAAAAAATAAATCTGTACACAATGCACAGTGGCACATGCCTTCACACCTAGAATTTGGGAGGCAGATATATCTCTGAGTTCAAGGCCAACCTGTCTACAGAGAAAGTTCCAGGACAGCCAGAGCTGCAGATGGAAACCCTGTCTCAACCAACCAACCAAGCAAACAAAAATATCTGTAGGATCCAAAACAAACAAATAATCAAATGAAAAAAGGATTAACTTAAAGATCTTAACAAAAGGGTCGATAGTTAAAAATCTGTTTATAAGTAATCTTAATTTGCTACAGAATACCATATATGTAACTTGGATTTAGCTCCTTTTTATGGGAGATGGGAGTTGCTAGCAATATATATTGATGATTAAGGTTTATACACTCCCTAGGTTATAGGTGTCGACTCAGGCTAACAGAAACTGACTTAAAGACATAATCCTTTATGTTATTGCTAATTTTGTTAAACTTTAGCCATTTGGAGAAACTGAGTCATATAAAAAAAAACTATGATACTCTGTAAAAACACACTATAAAAGGATCATAAAATGAAGTTCCCAGTCTCTCTGTGGACTGTGTGTTGAATTAAGGCCTTAGTAGGGACCTTTTCTACTATTCTCCCTATCTCCCAAATAATTGACATGGAGACTTATTAGATGTACTCAATAATTTTTAAAGCACCATAACTGGGCAGATATCCATCTATCCTAAGCCAAGTGTGCTAGCCTGGCTGCCTCCCAGACACGTGCCCTTTCACTGCCATCTAGTCTAGCCCTGGCTGCTCCTGAAGTGTCTCTCTGTCCGCGTAGCAGACTCCTCACGTGACCTCCTCCCTATGCTTTTTCCTCTCTCTTTCCTACCTGAGACCTTCTGACTGGAAACAGAAGTCTTGCCTCCTGTCTCCTCTGCTGAGTCATTGGCTGTTCTGCTTTTTATTAACCAATTAGAAATAATTGGGGAACACTGTTTTACACAACATAGAGACAGGAGATTCTTCATAGAAATGACAATGCCCAGATCTCAACGCACAGAAATCAGCATCTGAATACACAGCGCACAAGACCAGTCCCCAGCAACTGGATTTATGGTTTGATGTTTATTTTGATACTAAAGTATTTTCAGTTCAAAATTTATACACTTTTAGGTTCAGGCTTTAATTTTATAAAAAGTTTCAACTTATTGTAAACTGTTACAGATGATCAAGACATAAAAATTAATGGTTAGTTATCTTATAAATAATCAAATTCTTCAATATGCTCCAACCTGTGTTTGCAGTCATGCTCAGTGCAAACATGGCCCATTTACAGGGACAAGAATCAGCCTTCTGAGTATGCTGTCCAAGTTAAGCCTGAAACACGTAAGAAGAAAATGTTTGATTAATGTAAAGTAATATTCAAAATCAGGGACTAGGAAAAGTCTCTTGAACTTCTAGGAGAGATCTTCTGAACGTGGCATTAAGATATTTAATGGAGGGAGGAACAGGAAAGGACAGAAGTGCCTTTCCATGATAGACAGAAATACCAGCTTTTGGCAGCAGCCCTGAGGCACCCTGCAAAGAAGGTGGGGCACCAAAGGACTACATCTGAAAACTGCTTCAAAGGTGACAACACCAGCCACTGGGGAAAACTGCATTTACCTCATCCACCACCCACCAGAGCCCTCCGCAAACAGCAGACTGGCAGGACACTAGAGGGATGACTACACCTCTACGCACCAAGGTAGGTCAGTCCCCCAAATTTCTCCTCTAAGTTTTATCCACAGAAAAATCTTTCAGATCTCCTGAGCCTGATGGCCAAAGACTGGTGCCACCTGGGACTTTATCTCCTAACAAAACCATTGATATTAAATGTAGGCGCCTGAGTGACTGCCCAGATCCTGGGTATGTCTCTGACATTTTTTTCTTTATTTTTAAAACTTTTTGTTGGTTCTTTGTGAATTTCACAGCACACACCTCAATCCTAATCATCTTCTCTTCCCTCTTTTCTGCCTACAACCTTTGCCACTTTCCCCCACCAACAGAGAAAAATAAATAAAAATCTCAATGTGGAAGCTATAGCGTGTCACACAGTATACCATTTGTCCACACTCTTTGCTTGCAAATGTTCACTGCAGTGACTTGTTGGTCTGCCTTCTGCTACCCTATCAATACTGGAACCTCACTGGGACTCCTCTTGGATACGCTGTTGTTGCCCTGTGTCATGGAGATCCTGTAGATATGGTTCTGCAAGATCAGCCCCTTTATGTATTCCAGTAGTTCATTCATGGGGTAAATATTGGGGTGGGACAACTCAAATCCCTGGATCCGGGGCCTGAGAGCTACCTGAGATGGGCAGCCTGCCAGCTCTCCCAATCTCAAGCCTTTGAGGGCAGCTCATCAGAAACCCCATCAACTAAGGCCACCTCTACCCTGTTGCCCAGGTGAGATACAGGGCCTGCTCTCCAGAGTGTTGTAGCTGGTAAGGGACATAGGCAAGGGACATATGACTCTGGGGGCCTACTCTCCCAACTGCCATAGATGGTGAGGGATGAGGGCAGTAAGGAGTCAGATCTCCTGCTCTCATGCTTCCAGGGCCAGCTGTTCCATGGTGCTGGGTGAGAGGTGGGGGTGAGGGATGAGGGTTGGGACCAGTTCTGCACAGCCTCCAGATATCAACATGTTCTTGAGTGGCAGGTCAGACCAGGCACATCTGCCTGGTCTTTGGTGGTAACAGACCCTTCCTGTTGCAGGGCCACAGTCCCAGACATGGCCTCTGGTGGCAGCACAGGCCAGGACTCCACCATGGTTCCAGGTGGCATCACTAGCTGCTCATACCAGGCTGTGCCTCACCACCCTCGGGTCTCCAGTTCTGCCTTTCTTATTGTACCCACATCCTGTTGTTTCTCTTTCTCTTCTATTTCTTCACCACTTACTTCCTCTTTTTTAGTGGTGCCCAGAGTCTCTGAGTGTCTGAGGTCATCTCAGGAGTCCTGTGCCAGCTCCAGCTCATGTGTTACGGCACTGGGCTGGGGTCAACTTGGCCATGCTCTACCCCTGCCCCTAGGCCTGCGTGGTGTCAGACTGGTGATCATCTCAGGCTTGCCCCATGGCCCTGGTCTGCTGGCCTTCTCAGGCTTGCTCCTCGCCCAGCCCGCCTGAGTGGCCCCTGTCAAGGGTCATCTATCCCAGGCTCCATTCTGCCTGGGCTGGTAGTTCTGGTTCTAGTCTTTGGCTTGCTCCACATCCTGGGAGCTTGTCTGGGCCTGCCTGCTACTGGACTGGTGGCCATCTCAGGCTAGCTCCCTGTCTGGGCCCCTGGCACTCTCAGGCCAGCTTTATCAAGGGACCATTAAGCTGCTAATCATTCAGGTGTCTTAGGTCAGAATACTGGATGTAGACACAGCCTTTCTCCTCTCTGCCGCCTACTGACTCACATTTGTCACTACAGCCACACCTGCAATGCCTCTAGGGGCAGTGTCTCTGTCATTTGTAATTGATACCGACTCCACTCTAATAAAATTTATTGATACCGAGGCTCACTCTAATAAAAATGTATCCTTTTGGGATCTCTGATGGGCGCTAACAGCCAGTCCCATGATCCTGGGCTACAGGTCCCTTCCTTTGTCCCCTCAGGGGCCACCTGGCCACTCACTTTTTCCTCTTTTTTTGCCTAGTTGCCCAACCCAGTAAGTGGGTAGGAATATCAAGACCAAATTATCGATTTCCTTTTCTTTCATTGAACTTCTTGCCGAATTTCTTCTTCTCCTAGGCTGAGAACCAACCCTCTCTGATTTAGTTTTCTTTTAAATACAAATTAAATACGGTTCCTGTTTTATATCAAGTACATAAATTACTCCAGTCATGCAAAACAAACAAAAACAAACAAGCAAACAAAAATTGCTCAGAGATACCTTGACAGATATGTTCTTCTCGTGGTTCATTTTGTCAAAGTCTGAAAGTCAGCCTTCACCTTAAAACATTATGGCTCTACAATAACTTCGGTTGCAAAGGATGGACATGCTGCTTGCTGATGATACAAATTTGAGAGCGTTAAAGGCAACTTTAAATTACCTGAGTCTCTTAAATGAAAAAGCTTTGAGACTGAGGCTTAATTACCTGCCAGCCTAAATTGGTTTCAAGTGTAAAACTCAGGCCTTGCTTTTTCCTAGAGCTAACAGGCTTCCTACTGAGATAGGTAAATTCACAAAAATGTTTCAATAAACACACACACACACACACACACACACACACACACACACACACAAAACAAAACCCAAACAAACTCAAAACTACCAAGCTGTTGTTATTGACTTTTAAAAAATTGCTTTTTACTATCCTTTATGCTCCAATTATGATTTTAAAGGAACTTTCTTTTCAATGACTATTCTCAATAATTAAGAACCTGTATTTCATGGTAAAAGATTAAATGTTTATAGAATAGCAAAGAAAAAATGGTTTATGCATTTATGTGAATTGTAAAGGCCTGAGAAAGTAATTTAAAGTATGCATAGATGAGACTTAAATATGATACATACGATATTAAAATTTCAAAGTTTGACATATTAATCAATGGAGTTCTGGTAATTTATTATATTACTCTAGTCTTGGTAATAGTTATAAGCATTGGTTACTAAAGCTTTTAAAAATTATTTCATACAATACATCCCAAGATAGGCAGAAGAGTCAGAGACACCCCCACTGGCACTATTAGGGGTCCTAAAAGAACACCAAGTGAACAGCCATAACACAAAGCAGAGGTCATAGTGCAGACCCAGGCAGGCTCCACGATTGTCACCTCAGTCTCTGTGAGCCCCCATGAGCCCTGTTTAGTTGATTCTGTGGGCCATGTTCTCCTGGGGTCCCTGACCCCTCTGGCTCCTGCAATTCATACTCCCCTTCTTTCATGGGGTTCCCCCATGTTCCACGGGGAGGGACCTGATAGAGATCTCCTACTCGGGTTCTCTCTTGGCCTAAAGATTGGCTGTGGGTCTGCTCCCATCAGCTGCTAGAGGAAGCCTCTCCAGTGATGACTGGGCTGGGCACACCCGATCTATGAGTATTGACAGAGTATCAGTAAGGATCATTTTATTGAATTGGTACATCTTAGGTCTTTGGGCTATATCCTGTCTCTGGTTCCTGGCCATCTAGGAAGTAACCAATTATTTAAAAAATGATAATATAATCACAAGCTCAAAAAAAAAATAAATTTCCTTTGGTCTTGTATTCTAAGTATAAGAATCTAAAAGTGCTTCTCACTGTGCTGGGCAATCTGTGTCCAGGCTGTATCCATCCAGTCCTCTGCTCAAAAGGAGAGAGTGGTCCTGCTTTTATCCTGGGCCATGTTCTGGGTCCTCAAGCTCTTCTTCCCCTCCGTTCTCCTTCCTGCCAAGAAATTTCCATCTTATTACAGATGAATGAATGGCCATGCTTCTATCGTGTTGACAACCTCTCAGCCTTTATTTTTGCTGTGGCTCAAAGATGTGCGTTTGCTCAAGCTATTCACAGCCACTTAACTGCTTCCTCTACAATGAGGGCCTCGGTACAGATTATAGATGGTGGTCCTGCTGATATATCCAAAGATAATGACCTGCACAAGCCCTTAACTTTTCCTTCTGTCCCTAGTCCATGTCTGTCCCGGCATATTCCCACTCAGCTGACAGACTATCTAGAAAGCACCCTCAGTTTGCTCCGGACCGGCTCTCCTCCCTTGTCTTGGTTGTCCCACAAAGCCAAAGGGACCTTGACTTTCTCACTGACAAGAAAAGAGGCACTTGTCCCTTTCTCACTGAATATACCGTTACTATGTAGACAAATCTGGCCAGGTAGAAGAGTGTATTAAAAACCTACGCATGTCAGCATGCAGAATCCGACCTCGGGAACTGACTCCAGTGCTAGACTCTCACCATGTTAGCTCTTGCCTTAGTGTCTCTTTGGCCTTCTTATCTTCGTCTTCCTCACAGTAAAGATTGCTACCCATCTCTTCAGAGTTTTTTTTTTTCAGGAAAAAGTTAATGAGCTCACCCTGCATTTGTGCCCAGCTGCTTCTAACAGAATCCCCTCTGGCCTTCTATTATTGCCTGCCAGTTGAGGCCCTGAACTCGCCCAGCATTCCAAGCCCTCCCTTTTCCAGCATCCAACTCAGAAGGAACCCCTTTAACTAGCATTGCCCCGATCATCAATAAGCAGTTAGGTCGCCGAAGCAGCCCCCCAATGGCAATGTTTTGGTTTTTCCCAACCCTCAGCATAATACTCTAGAGATCTGTCCAAAATTTCCATTCATCAATGCTCTTCTCTTTTTCACTAGCAAATACTATTCCATGATATAGGTGTAATGTTAGATCCACAAAGCAGGTCTCAAAATGGCAGTGTCAGTGGCAGTGTTTTAGGGTAACAGCTTGGCTTCCACCTGAGCTGGGTTTTGCCAAGAAACATGAACTTAAAGTATTTGTATGAAGCCCTTAAAGGCTTCTGAGTACTGCACTGTCAATACCTTGTCTGTCTGAAAAAAATCCCCAAGCTAATTAATATCATGGCTGTCCAGCTTCCAAGTGGCCTCCTCCTGTCATCTACACATAGAATCCAACAAGCTTTTGCAGCCATTGCTGTCCTCTGCTGCCTGAGGCAACTGTGCAGGAAGATTTGTTTGTTTTTGTTGCAGAGCGGCCGTGTCCCGTGGTTTCTTGATGTATCTGCTCGTGTGTACTACCACACTTCATTCAACCACTGCTCTGTGAAGGACAGATGAGCCATTTCCAGTTTGGAAGTAGGAGTAGAAATACCAACTTTCCTCGATAAACTTTACTTTTGTAAATCTACACTTTCATTATTGGCATAAGTGTCAAGTGCTGGGTTATAGGATTTTTGCACGTTTCATGTTTTAGGGAAGCTGGTTTTGGAGTGGCCGTGCCTCCTCACTGTTCCATTGGCAACTCGCAGATGATCCCGGCATCCTGATCAGATTGGGAATCTCAGGGAGTGTGCGATCCTTGGAACGAAGCATTGATATGTCTAGAAAATTCTCACGGAGATGTTTCTACCTAGGGAAGAGATGAATCCCGTGCTTCCTTCATTTCAGAATGGATAGACCTGTAACGGTGTGAACACTGGGAAAGAGCAGACCAGAGAGCAGACTGAGCTTTAATGAGGAGAGAGAATTCAGAAATGAGTGGTCGTTTTTCAGTTTCACAAGAGTGCTACACAAAGGACTCTGGGGCGCTACAGCAAGGTAACAAGAACAGAGAGTTAGCGTGGGGGATGGCTCGGTGGGTGGACCAGTTAGTCCTTGTCAACCTGACACAAACTAGAGCCACCTGGGAAGAGGGGAGGCTCCAGATTGCCCTGTGGGCAGGTCTGGGGGGGCACTTTCCTGATTCATGGCTAGCGTGAGAGGACCCAGCACACTGGGCAGGGTGTCCTAGTGGTGTAAGAAAAGCGCGTTGAACAAGCTCAGTGGCGCAAGGCACAGGAATCAAGGCAGTGATTGGCATTCCTCCACGGCCTCTGTTCTAGTTCTTGCCTCCAGGCTCCGGCCTCGGCTTCCCGCAGTAAGGCAGGTGCTGACTGGTAGCCAGGAAAGCAACTAAGCCTCTTCCCCACAGGTTGATTTTAGTTATTTCTTAACACAGCGAGAGGAAAGCAAGCAGGACAGTCAGTAAGTGCTTGTCATGAGTTCAGTTCCCAGAACCCACGAAAGAGCCAGCACAGCGACACATCTGCAGTCTCAGGCTTGGGCAAGTAGAGATGGAAGGGTCTGTGTGTTCACTGGTCAGCTGCGGCTACGTGGTCATAGAGCTCCAGAGTCACTGAGAGACCCCGCTTCAAATAGTAAGGTTGAATGTGACTGAGGAAAACACTTAGCTTCCATCTCTGACCTCTACACACACACACACACACACACACACACACAGAGAGAGAGAGAGAGAGAGAGAGAGAGAGAGAGACAGACACACAGATAGAGACAGACAGAGACAGAGAGACACAGAGAGAGACAGAAGCTCAAAGGAAACTTCAAGAATTCTGAAAACACAGAGACAAATTCAGACTGGTTCTCTGTTGGCTGCCCAAGCCAAGGTTTGCAGTTAACAGCACAGCAAGCATGGACGTCATCACCCAGCACCACACTGTCAACCAACCAGCAGTCTGGCCTCCCAGGGCCCAGGCCTTTCGCACACTCATCTCTCCCCGCCCCTTTGTGAGTGGCTGCCACCAGTCTCACAGGACAGGACAGGGTTTCCTGGTCTCTGTCTGTCTTATGGACTCTTCTTCATTCCCCGTCAGTCCTTTTTCATTCAGTCAGAAACCCCTTCATCTTCATAGTTCCACTTTCTCCCCCCACCCACCCCCACCCCGCTTCAATCCTTGAATTTTGGTTCAGGATTTTTTTTTTTTTTTATTGTTTCAGAAAGAAGGTGTTCTAAACAGGCCCTGTAGAAGAAGGGCTGGTGAGCCAGGTGAGTAGGAGTTGGAAAGAGTGCTGCAGAAACGTTCCCATTAGAGGATGTTAAGATCGCAACTACTTTCCCAAGAGATTAGAGATCACTAGGCAGCGTGTTAACCATACCATCACAGTTCTAGGACGTCGTCGCAGTGATAGACACACTGCTGTTAGCCTCTTTAGGAATGAGAAAAGTGATGCTGGCAAGAAGAACCAGGAGGTAAAGACACCAGCAATCAAGCCCAGTGGCCTGAGTTCCATCCCCAGGACCAGCATAGTAGAGGCAGAGAATCCATTGCTGAAAGTGGTCATTTGACCTCCACTTGCATCATATATATGTTGTGGCACACACATGTCACACATGTTCACATTCTCTCTCTCTCTCTCTCTCTCTCTCTCTCTCTCTCTCTCTCTCTCTCTCTCTCTCTTTCTCTCGCACTCACACACACACACACCAAAATAAATAAATATTTTAATGAGAAAAGAAGAGTTGAGAGTAAATTGCATGCTCAACCTCATGATTCTTTAAGCAGGGAGACATGGAGACAAGACTCAAACTCAAGCAGGCTGATTTCATCCCCCCAAAAAGTGCATTTCATACCAGCTCAGACACTGTGCCCAGAATCTGTATGTGAGAGAAAAGTAAGAAGCACTGTTTCAGGGTGTCTTGCCCTCTCTGTAGACTCTGGTCTACAGATGCCTGGTCTCCTTGAGTCTTGTGAGATCCCTGTAAGTGCACACATCTGATCTGGATGCTGATCTGAGTTAGGTAACCAGCTGTGCCTGACACACTACTTAACATCTACAGAGGGGTCCAGCTTCCGGTGGCTGGACTCACAACCTTTCAGCTTTGTGATGGTGCAAAAGTGACACTCCGGCGTAGTTCAGATTTTGACTGGTGATATTTCTCAGTCTAGTGACGTGAGGTTTGGCCCATTCTCATGATGCTGGCCACTGGATCATGAGAACTGATTCTCCACCTGCCCTGTGTGGACAAACTACAGTGTTCAGCCAGGTTGGTATATAAAACACATTTGGGGCTTCCAGTGTTTATAACTTCGGATGGGTTCATCAGGCATGACCTCATCTCTGGTTGAGGAGCACTTGAGGTTGAGCCGAAGGGGAACGGCTCTTATTACTATAGAAGATAAAAATGTGCCTACAAAACACCTATACAGAAAAGGGTCTTGTACACTTCCATTTCTAGTAAGATGGAAACCAACCATCACCTAAAAATGGGCACACGTGCAGAGGATGAGGAGATACTGTGCTTAAGTCAAAGGAAACGCAGAAATCCACAGTAGTAGCATGCCGATTGCTGAAAAGTGTTTTCCTGGAGCTGATGGCATAGGATGCAGTCTCCTCAGCATAACAGGTCCATGGAGAAAATGCTAGGCCCAGGGCTGTCCCACAGTGAAACATTAAACAGGAGACTCTTATGGCAGAACACTCCAAGAGTGACATCAGTGTAGTGACAGCTAGGGGGAGCACAGCAGGCTCCACCTCAGGTACCCAGGGCAACACTTCAGTGAGGAACAAGGCAGAAAGAAAGCACCTCCTAGGAGAACCTCAGTGACCACAGAGGCTCACACAAGCTGAAGCACCCATTGCATCTAAACACTCCAAGTCATTCGTCAGTATAACTGGTTTGCTTCAGGCATGAGCAGCCTGATAGGCTTCTTATGCCCAGGTGGTCAGACCCATATACATACAGGCAACACCAAGTAGACTCAGTAAAATATTTTACACACACACACACACACACACACACACATACACACACATGCACACGCACGCGCATATGTGCACACACATTTATTATATACACACATACATGCATATATACACACATACACACATGCATATATACATGCATACACACATACACACATATACATACGTGCATATATACACATATACATACACACATATACACATACATATATACATTTATGCACGTATGTATATATATATGAACAGAACATGAATCTGAGGAGAAGATGTATGTGGGACATAAGAGGAAGGAAAAGGTGAATATGATGCAAACATATTGTACTCGTCTACGAAATTCTCCAAAAAAAAATAATAAAAATTAGTGACACAAGTGTCAATCTATATATCATAGATATCTTATCCCACCTAAAAATAAAATTCTAAAAAGAGGGTGAAGAATTAAGGGGGAAAACTGAGAGAGCGTCAAGTATTGACAATTGTCAGAGAAGATGGAGCATGCAGATATCAGGAATTTTGAAGACAGAAATAAAAGCCAGGGGACAAAATAAATGCTAATGTCCTTCTGTATCAGTCAAAAACAAATGCACAGAGGAATGATGCAAGCGAAAAGTACTAAAACCGTTCCTGAATTATTTTATCTAGATTTGTTTACATGCAAGGGGTGTGGGTGTGGGTGTGAGTGCCTGTGGAGGTCAGAGGGCGGCATCAGACCTCCGGGAGCTGGAGTTAAGGAGGCCTGAGCCCCTTGGCACGGGTGCTGGGAACTAAGCCCGGCAGGTCCTCTATGACAACAGCGAGTGCTCTTAACTACCCAGCCATCTCTCCCACCCTACTTCTGAAAGTAATTAAAAAGAAGAAAACCAAAATTATATTTAGAAAATGTCCAGTGACCTCATATGACTATTGAACAAGAGTAATCCATGTCAAAACAGAGTCTACAACAGCATAATCCTTCGACTTCTAGCAAAACCGAGTGTGTGACTTTAAGAGAAAAAGTAGATTACTGCCAAGCATTGCATGGCATGCTTTAGGCCACAGATTAGTGCTGGGCATTTCAGGGCATGCTTTGTGCCAGAGGAGAATTGAGTTATGTATTTAAGAGACTTGAGGAGAGAGAACATCAAAGATTTTATATCCAGTTTTTTTTTTTTAAGATTTTTTTAAAGTACAAAAGGCATGGATAAACTTATTGAACCACGCGGACTCAAGCAATATTATTCCCATGAGGCCTTTCTGAGTGATCTACTGAAGAATGAGTTTCAGACAATAAATTAATTGCAGGGTCAATGACATAAAGACTACGAATGGGCACCAAACAATTAGCTGCAGGCACAAATAGAACAAGGGAAAAACGAAGAGACACAGACAGCACTGTGAAATGGCTGGCTTGTATGTGATATTTCAGTTCTGTGTAAATAACATGATTACATTAGCTATTCAGAATGGAGGATTTTCATAGTCTTAAAGTTCATAGGTTTGCTTCTGTATTAACTCACTCATTATGATCATTTCTGGTTCAATCCACTTGTCCACAAATTTCGGGAATTCCTTGTTTTTAATAGCTGAGTAGTATTCCATAGTGTAAATGTACCACAGTTTCTTTATCCATTCTTCGACTGAGGGACACATAGGCTGTTTCCATGTTCTGGCTATTATGAATAAGGCTGCTATGAACATGGTTGAGCAAATGTTCTTGTTGTGTGCTGGAGTATCTTCTGGGTATATTCCAAGGAGTGGAATAGCTGGGTCTGGAGGACGCCCTATTCCCAGAAGCAGAAAGAGTCAAATGGTGTATACTAACTTATATTTGGACACTAGCCCAAGAGACATGTCCCATGAAAGTCTTCACTTACCAGGAAAGTGAGACAGAGGGGAAGACTTCCTATTGGGACTCTAGGTGAGAGAAATATAAGAGATGGGGAAATAGAAGGACTCAGAGGGTCCTAGAAACCTACAAGAAGAACGCTATGATGGGCAGATCTGGGCCCAGGGGTCCTGCTCAATCTACGGCACCAACCAAGGACAATACGTGCAGTAAACTTCAAACCCCTACCCAGATTTAGCCAAGGGACAGGACATTCTCCACAATTGAGTGGAGAGCAGGGACTGACTTTCACATGAACTCTGGTGCCCCATTTTTGACCATATCCCCTTGATGGGGAGGAAGTCCCCCTCAGTCACAGTCATAGGGGAGAGGAGTAAGAGGAAAATGGGAGGGAGGGAGGAATGGGAGGATACAAGGGATGGGGTAACAAATGAGATGTGATATGAATAAATTAATAAAATATATTTTAGAAAACTCATAGGTTTGTATACTTAAAATGAGTGCTTTTGCCAAATGTTACTTTTTTCTCAATAAATGTGAAAAAAGAAGGTGTGTGAACAGCCCCCTATTAGTGACTTTTCTCACTGCTGTGACAAAACACCTAAGAAAAGCAGCTTAGGGAAGGATGGGCTTCCTTCCACTCGTGCTGTCTACCACCGTGGCTGCAGAAGGAGGCGGCTGCGCACAGTGGGTCTGCAGTCAGGAAGCAGAGGAAAGAGAGAAAATAGAGCCAGGCTACAACATCTCAAGGCCTGCCCCCCAGTAGCTCTCTCCACCCAACAAGGCTTCCCCTCCAAAAGCTTCATAACCCTCCCAAATAACACCACCAGCAAGGATTCAACATGGATTCACACATGGGAGCCTATGGGGGATGGATACCCCACATTTAAACCTCAAGTATATGGTAAAAACTGCTACTGTTTTCATTAACAATCAGGGAGATGGGAGATGACGTTCTCACAGTCTCATCATCATTATCCAGAGGCAGGCAGCAGCAGAGACGCCCAAGATCTGGAGGGTCCCAGAAGCAAACAGGAACCGGCTGGGAGGGAACGCGATGAGCTTCAGTAGTAAAATAATGATGATGATAATTGCATTGGATTAAAATGCAAATATGTTTAAGCCTATTACTTCATAATGATGTTTTAAAAATGGTCACCTTCTGGGCATTTCGGTATTACAGTTCATTATATCAAAAGCTGGAAAATAAATTAAAACAATCACATATTTCCCCATTCCTCTTGTGAATATCTTGGTGATCACACAGCAGATGAACATTTTCATTATCAAGGCATTATTGACAGATAATAAAAATCAAATAACAATATTAGAACATCACGATGCTCAGTCGAATGACAGTCCCTCAAAGTCCTGCTCCTTACTATCTACATCAGGGGATGCACGCCTGCAGGAGAAGGAAAGGGCCTTCATATCTGTTTAAACCCTGGGAAAGGTGTAGACCAGTGGCAGAATGTGTGCTCAGCATACATCAGACCCTGGGTTTGATCCTCAGCACATAACACACACGCGTGCGCACGCACGCACGCACCCACGCACACACACACACACACACACACACACACACCCCTGATGTGGGAGAGTCTCTTGACTGTCTTGGTGAGGTGAGATTTGAGGAACCTCACAGGAGGATGCAGAAGTCGGGGTAATAATGGAAGCAGGGTTTGAGCATGCCAGGCTGCTGTCTTTGAAGATGGGAGAGAGAGAAGGAGACAAGTGACATAGCCCCTGATCCCAGAAAAGGCCAGAAAACACATCACTTTTGGGAAACTATAAAGAAAACATGAGTCCAGTAATTCCTTATTTCAGGCATTGGAACCATCTTGAACTTGAGAGGATGATCAATGATATCTTAAACTACATGGTTTGTCGCAGTTCATCACCAACAGCGTCTGATGCTGAAATATCATATCCTGAAACTATATATACAGACATGTGCGTGTGTGTGTGTGCGTGTATGTGTGTGTGTGTGTGTGTGTGCGCGCGCGTGCGCGTGTGTCTGTGCATGCATGTATATATGTGTACGTGCTCATGTGGAAGGGAACAAGATGAGCTGGCATGATGATGATGATGATGATGATGATGATGATGGTGATGATGATGGTGATGGTGATGGTGATGATGATGATGGTGATGGTGATGGTGATGGTGGTGATGATGATGATGATGATGATGATGATGGTGGTGGTGATGGTGATGATGATGATGATGATGGTGATGGTGATGATGATGATGATGGTGATGATGATGATGATGATGATGATGGTGATGGTGATGGTGATGATGATGATGATGGTGATGATGATGATGGTGATGGTGATGGTGATGATGGTGGTGATGATGATGATGATGGTGGTGGTGATGATAATGATGATGATGATGATGACAATAATACTTGCCCTGACTGTGTAAGCATCAACTGCTGTTTATATGAGAAAATGAGACTGACCCAAGTGTTCTATGGTTTCTCTGATCAAACACCTCCTACATCTAGCATCTCCACTAAGGCTATAAATCAAGTTCATATGAGCCTTGGGGTCGCTTCTAATGGTAAGAAATACACAAGATATAAAATCCTGGACTGTATCAAGAGTAACCATGTAGGTTCTCCAGACTGAAAAAAAATCTGCAAGCTAAGTAGCTTGGGTTCTGCACCAGGTAAATTATTAGGAAGAGAAGAGATGGAGAAGGAAGTTATAGCCACAGAATCTTAAATGGTATAATATAAGTTAATATAATATAATATAATATAATATAATATAATATAATATATGTGGGACACAATGTTTTCGACCCAGATATATACATTTTCTGGTAAATTGTGAAAAGATAACTCAAGGAGTCAGTTACTGAAGAAAACAAAACAAAACAAAAAACAAAACAATGGCGGGTATTTGGGGAAAGACGCAGGGCCAGGAGGAACAGGGTTTGTGGGACAGCTCTCAGGAACAGCTGGCACAGTGGTTTTGTTGCTGCCATTATTGCCTTTGTTGCTTGAGACAGGGGTTCTGGATTCAGGATGGCCTAGAAGTTCCTGTGTAGCTGAGGTTGACGTTGACCTCCTGGCTTTTCTGCTGTGGCCTCCTGAGTGCTGGTGTTGCAAGCGTGCACCACCAAGCTCAATTCAAAGATTTTATTTTTTCCTTGGATGATGACGTTTGTCATATAAAAACTAAGTATGACATACGATTGATTGTTGTGGGTTTTCAATCCTACTATTATTTTGTTTAATAAAACAAGAGTCTTAAAACACCCATAAAAAGCTAGCAAGCATTATTTAGATTAAAAGCAGTCGACAAGATTATTATAAATTTAATAATTGGTTTTAAAACTGTTTATTGGAATGGTTTTAATAGCAAATTAAACATACGCGAAAAAGGAATTTGGGAATTGGGAGGCAAGGCATATTAAAGGAGAAGTTGAGGAACACAGCCAATGGAGGGAGAACGTCTGAGGTCTAATCAGAACAGTCCTGAGCATACACATGTGCACTTTGTGTGCTGGCACCTGACATGACACTGCTGGACTCTGCCCGAGACCATCCTTCATGCTAACCCTGTATCCACAAACCTTCCCTCCCGTGCAGAAACAAAGGCTTTTAATATGTTCCTACCATCACTCTGTAGGTGAGTGCATCTTTGGGTTGCACTGTGCCACATTATTTGACGCCTTTAAACTTTTCTGTATGAATTGTTGATTTCACACACACACAAAAGCAGTTTTCAGTTCAATGAGTTTAGGACTGAGGCTTGGACAGAATTTCTGGCAATTTTTAAAATGCCCTAAATATCTGTCTGCTGTTTTGTAAAACACTTTTACATGAAGTATCATTCTCAGCATTGACAATTGTAAAAATCAAAATAGAGATAAACTCTTAAAAAAAAAAAAACACTGAATATGCCCCCATATCATCCTGTTGTATCAAACAATCAGTCAAAATTTAATTTTAAAACAGAAATAAATGAGCAATCCATCTCATTAGCATACAAATTCCTTAGCCTCTAAGAAAAGGTAAAATCATAGAAATGCCACAAGATTATTTTAAAATAAATTTCTTTCTAATTTTCAATGTTCATTTATATATTTCTTTTTTTTTTTTATATATACTTACATATACAAGGTCATGTAAAGTTTTTTTTTTTAATGAAAGGGAGTTTTGAATGGAAAAAGTTTAGAAAGGTTTGGTCTAATATATCAGAGTGAGATGGTAGAATGTAAAATACCAAGAGAAAAAAAAATTTTAAAGAAATACAGAAGATAACAAGTTACCTCAAAGGATTCAGAGCTCAACCTCTAGCTGCTGTCATTAGACACACTAGAATAAAAACCACTCTGGAGGTTTAGTTCCCAAAATAGGAAGAGCACAGGAAAGTGTTTTTAAAAGGGTGAGACATCAGCTCTTAAATTAATCTCTGTGGGTCTTACAGGCAACCTCTTACAGCCTTTCACAGCTACTAGAAGAAAAGAGGATGAAAAGAGAGGAGAAGAGCAGGGTGGGTGAGGGAGCCACCTGCAGGAGCCAGAGGCTAAGTGTCCTTCACTCTTGTCTGGGACAAGACACACAGAAGCCACGTACACAGGGCACCCACACAGCGTGGCCATCGCCTGCAGCGTCCAACACGGAGTACCCGTCACGTGCAGGAGCCATGTTCATGGGCACAGGCACTGTGTAGCCACCGTCCACAAGAGCCATCCACCGGCAATTTCATTCACATGCTTGGAGACTGTGCGTTCAGATAAAAAGCCAATGGCCCTGCCAAAGCCTGGTGCTCACATCAGGGAGCTTTAACAAGCAGTGCTCTATTTTGATAACAAAGTGCTACACACGCAGCAACCCACCATCGCGTTCTCTGACCTGAACTCCCCTACCTGTCACCAGTCTCCGTCCTATATATTTAGTTATAGGTGTTCTCATACTGGGTCTTGTCGCTTGCGCTGACTCTCAGATTAAGAGCAAACCAACAGTCTCTGGGTGCTTGACAGCAGCTGAGTTCAAGGTGCACAGGTGCTTGCTGTCTGTGACAATGGTGAACATACAGTGAGATGGCCCCTTCCACACCGTTTAGAGATAGGCTATTGTTATGTGGCCCTGGCTGGCTTTGAACTCGGGACCATCCTGCCTCGCCTCCTGAGTTCTGGCATGACAGGTATCTACCACTGTGCCCATCTCCTATAAATATTTGTAATGTACTGGCCACAACAGCCACCTGACAGCTGGCCTCTTTCTGACAGACGTTGACCCCCAGACTCACCGAGAAGCCTTTCTCAGGTCTGTGCAGCTTGGGACTCCAGAGCAGCTGTTAGCTAGTCTTTTCTATTTGTAGGTCAGAGTCAGGAAATGATAACGGGTCCAGGGTCTCTCCGTAACTACGATTATTTCCTTCAGTGTCTCTACTGCCCTGATATTTGCCCAAGGCTCCCTCATCACGCTTGCTGCCCCCAATCTTCTCCAATGGATTCCTCTGAGTACACACAGGGACACGGTAATAGGAGAGACAGTGCCAGCCTTCTCTTCTTTGTAAACACAGAGGAGTATATAGGTGGCTGTTTGAACCCCAAGTCCGAGACTTCCTCACAGTTCCCACCTTGGGGCAGGCTCAGGAGCTACCTGCATAAAACATGGAGCACAGACTCTTCTGCAAACTGTCCTCCCTCCCACTATGATGAGGAGCAGCTGGAGGGTTCTTCAGCTAAGGACAGGGAAAGCCTGCTTTGGTGATCCCTCCCACTCAATGAGGACTTAACACCAACCTCATGCCAGAGCAGGATGGCTGCTTTTGCTAACAAGGTCCACGAATAAAGATGAGAAGTTGACACCTCACCAGAAGTGCCATGCTCTGCCTCCTTGCTCTTCTTGCTATCTAGTCTACACATTTACTTCAGCACCAGAGAACCAAGCAATGGTCACCACTGAACATAAGCATTGGTGTGACCCAGCATTCCTCCGGCAGTCAGAGTTCAGCTCCAAGAAAAAGTACTGGCCAGGAAATAAGAACAGCAACACTATAAGAGCTGTCATGATGTACATGCACATGCGCTTGCACACACACACACACACAGAGAGAGAGAGAGAGAGAGAGAGAGAGAGAGAGAGAGAGAGAGAGAGAGAGAGAGAGAGAGAGAGAGAGAGAGAGAGAGAGAGAGAGAGAGAGAAGGTGACTAGAAGGTGTTTTCCTCTTAGGAACAGCACCCAGATACAGAGACAGCATCCACAAAGAGCTCATTTTTTAGCTCCGATTTTGAACATTAAGTGTAAAAAGTTGCCTCTTGTTCAATAAAAACCAAAGCAAAAGAAAATCCACCAGTAGATCCATAAAAATACTGCTGAACAAAGAGGAGAAAATGTCAACCTAAATGCTTGAAAGAAAATTATACATAATTCTTAATCTGGCTTATTGTAGAAAGAAAAGCAGGACTAGATAAACTGGTTGACAAAAACTCCTTACCAGAGCAGGAAGAAAGCACTGCTAAGAGAGAGCCAGCTACACCAAATGACACCATGAGATAAAAGAAAGACAATGCAGAAGTTTAAAAAAAAAAAACCACGTTGGCAGAATTAAAATCACATTCCAAGCCACAGTACTGCAGAGTGACCGTGTGGAGAAACGTCATTAGGAATGCTGAGGGGCGACACACTGTACTAGACCGAAGCCAACAAAAACAATGACAGGGACAAGCGACACGGGCAGATGGCAGACAGAACATCCAAAAATGTGGGCGACTGCTGGGGAAAATATTTGAATGATCAGCACTGAAATGATAGTCAAAGACATGAGTGAAGACAGCTTTGGGTGGCCGGGTGTCTGAATCCACTGGCCCTAAGGGTTTGAGATTTTTCTCGGTGACAACCATCAGCTAGAATGTTCATTGCAATGGGATTCTTGGGAGATGGAGGCGCTCTGTGGATTATGAGGGCATTGCTTGGCTACCCTGTTCAGTATAGGAGCGAAAAAGAGAGGGAGAGGAAGTCAGAGCCTCCACTTAAAATATCCCTCTTGTGGTTTCTGAGAGCAGCTCTCCTTCGTGTGTCCCCTCCTGTATTCACGGGAAGAGCTTTGCTATTTAGGGACAAGAACCCGCGCATCAGTGTGCTTCCCCTAAAGGAAGGGTTGCAGAGGGAGAAGTGGCAGGGATGGGGGTAAAGATGACCAAAGCACACGATATATGTATAAAATAGTGAAAGAATAGTTCAAGGGTTGTTTTTTAAACACGTTTGCATTTTCCACAACTTTTAAAGTGCACCATAAGAGTCTTCAGTGGAAGACTCTTTTACAATCTGTTTTATTGTCACTTATGTGTGTATAAGTGTGTAGTGTCCATATAGACTAGAAGAGTATGCTGTATTTCCTGAAGCTGGACTCCTCCAGGGTGTGAGCGAGGGTGTGAGCGAGGGTGTGAGCGAGGGTGTGAGTGAGGGTGTGAGCGAGGGTGTGAGCGAGGGTGTGAGTGAGGGTGTGAGCGAGGGTGTGAGCCAGCAGACATGGGTAACCAAACTTGG
This sequence comes from Acomys russatus, assembly GCF_903995435.1. Lineage (NCBI taxonomy): Eukaryota > Metazoa > Chordata > Mammalia > Rodentia > Muridae > Acomys > Acomys russatus. The sequence goes on along the minus strand of NC_067143.1, from coordinate 66,627,476 downwards.
GTCCTCTGCAAGAGCGGTAGGTACACTCTGCTGACTCACCTCCCCAGCTACCTATAGTGAAAGATTTTACAAACATTCTCTTGTAATTTCTGATTTTCTTTAACCTGTGCACATGTTTTACATATAAAAGACCATGCATAAGCAACATTGAAAACCAACTACATGCTTTGCGTCATGCTACTGTTTCTTGCTTTCTTGTTCTTATTCTTCCTTCCATGCACAGAAATAAATAAAATCTGTGGATTCACATGTCTGAAAACTCCTTTCTGAAGAAAAAAAAAGGCTAATATTCCTGCCAGAGTTTCATATACAAACCCAGGATTAATTTTTCATAAATTAATTTATTTAATCATTTTACAGCCTGACTGCAGCCCCTTCCCTCCTCTCCTCCCAGTCAATCTCACACAGCTCTTCCCCTATTCCTTCCTCCCCTTCTCCAAAGAGAAGCGGAGCCCCACCCCCACCCCGGGTACCAACCAACCCTGGCACATCAAACCACAGCAGGACACGAGTCTGGGAAAGAACCTAGCTCTCCTCAGGATCCTAGGATGAACTGATTGCTGTGGCCGAAACTGAATATTTTTCTGGAGCCAACAGCGATGGGGTGGAGGGTTGTTGGTAGTTCATGGCATTTATTCTCAGGGCAAATGAGTGGATTATTTTTTAAAAATTTATTTATTCACTTTATGTCCCGATCACAGCCCCCTCCCTCTTCTCTTCCTGGCCCTGCCCTCCAAGCTTCTTGTGTGTTTCACATGCGTGCTTTTCCTTTTTGGTTTTGCTGGTGTAGGATTATTTCCTGTGTTTTCTTGGGGTTAGTTAATCTCCATGGGTTGGAGTTTTCCTTCTATTATCTTCAGTAGGGGCTGGATTGGTGGATAGAAATTTGGTTTTGTAATGGAATATCTTGTTTTCTCCATCTATGGTGATTAAAAATTTTGCTGGGTATAGTAGTCTGAATGGCATCTGAGTCTGCAATACATCTGCCCAGGCCCTTCTGGGTTTTAGAGTCCCTGTTTGGAAGTCAGGTTTAATTCTGATAGGTCTGTTTTATATGTTACTTGGTCTTTTTCTCTTGATGCTTTTAACATTCTTTCTTTGTTCTGCACATTTAGTGTTTTGGTTACTATGTGGCAAGAAGATTTTATTTTCTGGTCCAATGTATTTGTTCTTCTGGAAGCTTCTTGTCTTGTATATGGATCTCTTTCTTTAGGTTGGGGAAGGTTTCTTCTATGATTTTGTTGAAAATATTTTCTGGGCCTTGGAGCTGGGAATCTTCTTCTCTTTCTATTATTCTTAGATGGGGTCTTTTCATAGTGTCCCAAATTTCTTGGCTGTTTTGTGTCCAGAACTTTTTTGATTTAACATTTTCTTTGACTGATGTATAGATTTCTTCTATCGTATACTCTATGCTGAGATTCTCTTTCATCTCATATAGTCTTTTGGTAAAGCTTGGCATTCTCTTCCCCAATTTGTGCTTTCTTTATTGCTTCTGCTTCCGTTTTCAGGTCTTGAACATTTTATACATTTCCTTAACCTGTTTGATTGCATTTTTCTGTATTTATTTAAGAGATTTGTTAATTTTCTTATGAAAGGCCTCTATCACCTTTATAATGTTGGATTTAAGATCATCTTCCTGTGCTTTGGCTGTGTTAGGATATCCAGGGCTTTCTGTAATAGGATAGCAGGGCTTTGGTGGTGCCATCCTGCCATGGCTCCTGTTGATGGTGTCCCTACGCTAGCCTTTAGTCATCTGACTGTCCTTGGTGTTGGTTGGATGTCCCTGCTGCTGGCAGAACTCCTCAGGGAGGCAGGCAGAGCCTTGTGTCTGACAATGGAGCTCAAGAAACAGCCAGGTGATCACCGCTGCTTGCAGTGCCCCGGATAGACCTGAACATTTCTGAGGTCCTGCAGGCCTCATCAGAAAGGAAGGCGGAGTCATGGGCCTGACAGTGGAGCTCAGGGACAGAGAATAGCTCACCTCTGCTGACTGTGCTCCTGGAGAAACAGGCAGGCAGGTAACTTGTGGGGAACGGTCTAAGTCGGATTTTCCTGACCTCCTCCAGGATGCGAGTGATGGGGTTCACGAGACAGTGTGTAGTTCACCTCTGCTAGCTGTCTCTGCCACAGGTGGACCCAGCAGGTGGGAGGGTGTCTAGCCTACGTGTTTCCTGGGGCCTCTTTGGGAAGACAAATGATTGAACTAAGGGAACAGCCCACTACTCTCCTCTACTGACTGTGCCACAGGAGTCCAGATTTAATTTTTAATTGGTTCCATTTTGATCCAATCACTGTGACCTGGAGGAATGAAAATTTATGATGGTCCAACTTTGGGTCTTGTAGCTGAGATGTGATTCCACTCAAGTTCATTGAAAACACTTGGTTGTGTCTTTTTAAAAATTTTGGATTCCAGGTGAGAGTGGAATGGAAGAAAGGTGATGGGGGGGGGGGCGGATGGAAGGACTCAGAAGGTTCAGGAAACCCATAAGGAGACTATCAAGGCTGGCAGATCTGGACCCAGGGGGCCTACACAAACTGTTGTACCAACCAAGGACAAAGCATGCAGTAAACCTAGACCGCTGTTCATGTCTAGCCAATGGACAGCTCATTCTCCATGTTGTTGGGGGAGCAGAGACTGCCTCTGACATGAACTCTGGTGCTTCTAATTTGATCACTTCCCCTTGGTGGGGAGGCCTGTCACGTGGCACACAGAGGAAGGGGAAGCAGGCTATCAGGATGAAATCTGATAGGCTGTGGTCATATGGTGAGGGATGAAGTCTGACAAAGAAGGAGGGAGGGTAGGAACAGGAAAATACAAGCGAGCGGATAACAATTGGGATGTAATATGAATAAATTATAATTTTAAAAAGGAAAAAAATTCACAATGTACACATACAGTGGAAAATCGCATTGCATTGGTGATGGTTCATTTTCACTGTCAACTTGATTGAACTTAGAATCATCTAGGATTTAAGCATCATTTGGAAACTACTTCACTGCAGGCCCAGAGGTGTGTATTCACCGCAGGAAACAGCCTGCAACAAAGCTGTTTCCAAAGGGGGTTTAACTGAGGAGGAAGACTTGACCTGTGTGGGGGTGGTACTGTGCCCTTGGCCAGGGTCCCAGACACCATAAAAGAGGCAAAACAAGAGAGGGAGCAAGACAAGCATCAGCAACCACCTCTTTGCTTCCTGACTTGGGACATAGCTTGACCAGCGGCCTCACACTCCCTCCACCATGCCTTGATGAATTGTATCCCCTCAACCCAGGAGTCAACACAAGCTCTTAATTTCTAACAAGGGAGTTTGCCACAGCGGCAAGAAGAACAATTAACACACTATGCAATTATTATCCAAAAAAAAAAAGCCAAAACCCACAAGATAACACTTTCAAGTAGCAAGATTAAAAAAAAAATTTATATGGTTCTAGCCCAGGAAAAATAAATCATTTAAGGCATGTGATGAAAGAGGATTTCTTTTTTCCTAGAAGATGTTAGTGTTGAGCCTTCAAAACTATTGGAGCCTATTTCAGTCCTGCATCTAAGAAAGGCAAGGTACCTCACACTAATGCCAAACTTCTCTTGTCACTTGCTAAACTGTGCCACCCAGATGTCACTGTCACATTAGAGACATCTTTGGGTTTGGCAGCTATGTTAACAGCATGCCCTGGCTAGTTCTGAACTTGTTTAGAGCTGAGATTTTTCATCTTGAGTGCCATAATCCCTGCTATATCCCAAAGATGAAGAAAGGTTGGGCATCCTTCCTTCAGCCTTTCAATTAATCTCTCCCAGATGGGCCTGCAGACCATTCCGTAAGTGGCAGCAGCCACATTCCCAACACCAGTCCCAGCTGGAATTTAGTGCTCAGAGTCAGCCAATTCAGCAAGTGTCCAGAGGTGAGATTATTGTCTTTGGTCTCAGTGTCCCCATTGATTTTTAACAATCAATGGCTGCGACACAGTCAGCGGATGAGAGCCTGGAAGGCTTTGGTTTTTCAAAGGCTGTTGCCCCAGGTGGTGGCAGCTCTCATAGGTGGCAAACGCACCATAAATGATGACAGAATAGAGAACAGTGACTTTGTTGTTGTCTTTCAGACAGTGATGGCCCTTTAGGCAGCAGCCACACAAAAGTTCTTTTTACTGTTCAATTAAAAATGTACCCAAATTCTGTATCTGATGGCTCCTGTCTGTGGCACAGGAAGGTGAGGATTTGACTGTCTGAGACAAAGGACTGATCAGGTTTTGTGGTGTGTGCATGTGTTTACCAGATGAGTAGAAGGAGATTGGAGTTAGTCAATAAACTAACATTTGTCCTTTTCTCATGTAGAGTACCTAGTTAATTGCTCTTTGAGTCTGAGGCCAAATGCTTTGGGTAGAGTCAAGTCAGCCTCCAGTGTTGAGGGATGCACATGAGGCTCGGCCCACCATAGCAGGGCATAAATTGCTGTGGTTATTGCAATCACCTTGTAGAGGGTCCTACGACTCCAGCTAAACAAACAGGATCCTCTATGGCAAGGACAAAAGAGATCCAGCTTCCCTGCAATGAGACTTGAACGGTCCTTATTAAACCTGGTGACTAGGTTTTGCCACCATAAGGAATCTAAGAAGAAAGCCAACAGGGGAGGAGGCGTTTTCACAAGTGAAGGCAGATTCCATTCTGATGGCACCCATGCCTGGCACCCATCATCTGATGACACCCATGTCTGGCACCTATCCTCTGGCATCCATCCTCCGATGACACCCATGCCCAGCACCCATCCTCTTTTCACTGTTGGAAGTTCAGAACAATTGGGTTTCAGTTTTCCAATACCTGAAACAAGAGGTCTACACTCGAGCTTTGTTCCAAGTCCACCATAAACCAGCCTTGACTTCGGAAAGCCTTTTTACCATTCCTAATTTTTGCTTCCTCACCTGAGATGGGCCTGCTGGATGAAGCAGGGCATTTGGTTTGAGTAGTTCACTGTATCATTGTTTTAAACAGAAATTTGAAAGAGGAAACAGGCAAAATCCAGGAAGAACAGGTGGACCATAGACAATATAGATCACAATGTTTTTCTAGAAAATGCTATGGGCATCTGAAGAGTCAGTAGGCAAAGATGCTTCAATTCACCATTGCAGTATTTGGAGAGCAAACAGATAAAGTGTGTGTGTGTGTGTGTGTGTGTGTGTGTGTGTGTGTGTGTGTGTGTGTGCGTTTTGTTATGTGTTTTACAGAGCTTTAATCATTTGAATTTCTTTCAACTATCAAGTTTGACTTCTTAATGCAAAAAAGTGATATAAAAATTTGGGTTAAATGTAATTACAGTTCTGGAGCCATAGATATTATAATTGCTAAAATGTCTGATATGAGCTGTATATCTGATCTTGCTAACTCAAATGGCCTGAGGCTAGACTTTAAGATTTCTTTTTACAGTAGTGAATTTTTCAAAATAATTTGCAACTGACCTAAGGTTAACATTTCATAAAACAAGGGTATTTTAACAGAATATGAATAGGATACAGTGAGATATAATCTTTAAGCAAAGAAAAGATCCTTGTCAATCTTACTTGCCAGTTCCACTTTGCTTTCCTTTCTGGCCCGATTCTCTTGTCTCCTGCTCAATGTATAGTCAAATTTCCCTGAAGCAAACTTTAATAGTCTTTTTTGAAAGATTTTAGTTTAGCTTAATTTTTAGTTGTATGTGTGTCGATGTGTGTCCAATCACCTGAAAAGTCCAGGAGAGGGCACCAGAACCCCTTGGAGCTGGAGTTAAAAGCTATCATGAGCCACCTGACATGGGTGCTGGGAACCCAGGTTCCTTTGCAAGAGTAGCCTGTGCTCTTAACCTCGGAGCCACCTCCGCAGCCCCACCACGGAGCCACCTCCGCAGCCCCACCACGGAGCCACCTCCGCAGCCCCACCACGGAGCCACCTCCACAGCCCCACATCTGTTACTAGTAATTGATTAAGTTTCCTTTGTTTGCCCTGTGTTAGCTTTATTTCTGTCAGGCTTATTTTGAGACAGGCTCACTATGTAATTAAGGCTGACCTTGAACTCCTGGTTCTCCTGCCTCAGCCTCCCAAGTGCCGGGACAGTGGGTGTGGCTCTCCCAGGCAGCCTTCATGGGATGCTTATTGTTCTTCCTGAAAGGGTTCTGTCTTCAAATTTTAGCTAACTGATCAAATATTCATCCTTAGCAAGGCAGAAGTGTCTTCCTTCTTTACAGTATATGTAAAAGTTTTACAGATAGAGTATATTTTAAATATTTTATTTTCAAATGTGTGTATGTATATGTGCATGCATGCGTGTGTGTATGTGTGTGAGTGTGTATGTGTGTGAGTGTGTGTGTGCACGCGTGCGTGTGTGAGGCCCTTGTTGGATACTGTCATTTCTTCCACCTTCTACTCCTCGTGTTCCTGGTTTTATTAAATAAAAATTCAGTTTTAGGTCAGCAGCTCACACCTGAGTACGTTTTACGACATTTAAACTCTCATGTTTATTCTATTTCATTAACCCTTACTTGACGGCAGCAGTGAAAGGTTAGTTCAGCATCCCCAGCAATGAGTAGGTTCTCTCCTGTTCTTTCTTTGGCTCTCCTCTACTGTGTTCTCTGAAGACTCCCCCTGTGATGGGTCTTGCATTTCTTGGATCTCTCCTTGATGTGGCAGCTTTCTCTGCTGTAATTTTTATGTTATTGCTCTGTGAATTGGGAGGATACCTGGGCCAGATAATTCAAGATCACAAAGCCAATTTTTTTTCATTTACGTTTTAATTCTGTCACTCAGCCCTTCTATTTAGCTTTTAATGTTGCCAATCATATTTTAATTTCCAGGGTTTCTTTTGTATTATTAAAATATTCCTTTTAATCCCTGCAGGCTTGTGTACTCTCAGTGCGTCCTCTTAGCTCTGAAACTACTGATTAGTATTCCATCAGCCATCGCCTGTGCCTTGCATTAAGTTTGAGCAGGATTTAAGATCAGTCTGCTCGGCTTCATGTCTCTCTCTCTCTCATGGCATTTGCTTCCCTCAGATGTTTTGTGATGTGGCCGCTTACGAGGGAGAGTGAAGAAGGATTACACCCTCCAATATGGAAGCCATTTAATCGGCCACGTGTAGCAACCGCTAGTCTTTTCTGGTGACCGTCTTTTCAATTTAAATTAATCCAAATGAAATGAAGTTATAACTCGTTTTCTCTGCTGCAATGGCCATTTCCAGAGCCCAGGAGTTTCCGTGGCCAGAGTCTAGGGCATTGGGCAAGACAGGGTTACAGAGATCAGCCGTCGGCGGGGACCGCTCTGCTGAATGGTTTATTTTGGCAGCAATACTGTCCTGCATACATGTGGCAGTTGCCCGGAGTGGAGAAGAGGATATCCATATGGGCATCGCACATGCTGTGAGGGACGACATCAGGAGTCATGACTTCTCTGCCCCAATTGTGCTCAGGGCAAATTTCTAGGCGCAAGTGGCCAGCTCTCTCTCCGTGGCCACTGTGATGCTGATCATGGTTGTCAACTTGACACACCTGGGAAAACGAACTCTTAGTTGAAGGATTTTCTTCATCACATAGGCTTGTGGTCATGTCTGTGTGGAATTTTCTTGGTTATTAGTTAATGTAGCGGGAAGGCATCACACTGGGACCTGGGTTGTATAAGGAAGCTGAGCACAAACCAGAGAGAAAGCAAGAGCAAGCCAGTAAGGAGCACTCCCGAGGGCCTCTACTTCAGTTCTTACTTTTTAAAAGATTTATTTATTTAGCAATGTGTATGAGTGCTTCAGCTGCATGTACACCTGCAGGCCAGAAGAGGGCACCAGGTCACATTATTGTTGTGAACCACCATGTGGTTTCTGGGAAACGAACTCAGAACACATAGCTGAACTATCTTCACGTGTGTTTCTGGATAAAATACCTTAAAACAGTGGTTCTCAACCTTCCTAATGCTGCTGTGGGAACCTCCAACCATAAATTATTTCGTTGCTGCTTCATAACTGTAATTTTGCTACTGTTATGAATCATAATGTAAGTATGATATGCCGGAGGGATCGAGACCCACGAGGTTAAATGCTACAGAAACTATTGCTGTAGCTCTTCCCTAATCTCCCCCCAGTGCAAAATGACAGAGGAAGGACTCATAGTCTTAAAAGAAATTCTCAACAGAAGCAAATGCAATCAAGGGGGAACCTTCCTCTTAATCCCACAGGTTTTTTGTTTTGTTTTTGTTTTTTGGTTTTTTTTTTTTTCTTTGAACTGTATAAAAATTCACACCTTAAAGTAGTGAGAAGTCTAGACATACTCTTATTTCTTCTCAGAAGCAGCTGGGACACTACAGGGGCAGGTGGCTGTGAGAACTATGCTTGCTGTGCCCCCAGAAAGTTCTGGGGTGGGAGCACACTGACTGCTTTGAGCTCCACCCCCCAAGCATCTGCTTAATTGCAGGGACAACAATCTGTTTCCAGTGGAGCATGGTCATTAATTGTTTTTAAATGTTTTTGAGACTTTGGAAAAGTGACCTAAGGTTAATGGTTCATAAACCTCATTTGTGCTTCTGCTTGAGATTCTAGAAGCCTCTTGTGCTTCTGGATTGGAGATGGGAGAGGGCCTTGGAAACATGCTGTGCCCCCCACAGCCATGGCTGCTGCAGAGGGTCTGCTCTCCTGTAAGCTACAGCATGGGCTTCTGAGCAGGTTTTGTTTTGTTTTGACACTATTTGGGTTTTTCTTTCTATGTGATTCAGGATAAGCTACTCTAATCCCTGTGCCTGGCCTTGTAGGTTGTGACTTTTCTAGGCCCACCTGTAAGACCTTCGGACATCTCTGCTAATTGGATCAGTGTGTTCCTGTGGGTCACAAAGGCCGAGCTTGGAGACCAAACACTCTGGTGGAGGCAGGGCGCATAAGTCAGTCACAAGTACAGGTAGAGACGGTGGCCCGAGCAGACGCACCCTTATTACCAAAGGCTCCCTGGAGATTACGCACTTGGTTCTTCCAGGGGCACCAGAAAGCCAGATACCATGAAGAGCCTGGCCTTCTCTTTCTGCTGGTGAGCTGCTAATACACAGAGACATGTGCACATAACCCTTTCCTGCAGGCAAACCTTCCTCACAGGCTTCTTCTCCTTAGAGACCCCGGTTTGTTTTTCTAGAAATTACTGTCAAGATTCAGAGATAAAAGTGGATGCCAAGAGGTCAGAGGGTCTGGAGAACCTAAACAGAGGCAGACAGTCCAGGTGAGGTTTCAGATACCAGGTGTCTTAGTTATGGTTCCTACTGCTGCAATGAAACACTGTGACCAAAAAGCAAGTTGGAGAGAAAAGGGTTTACTCAGTTTACACTTCCATGGCTCTGTTCATCAGTGAAGGGAGTCAGGACAGGAGCTTAAACAAGGCAGGAACCTGGATGCACGAGCTGATGCAGAGGTCATGGAGGGGTGTTGCTTACTGGCTTGCTCCTCACAGCTTGCTCTGCCTGCTTTCTTATAGAACCCAGGATTACCAGCCCAGGGATGTATTGTTTTAAAATTACATGTATTATCTATAGGCCCGGCTAGCAATTAATTAAGGCACTGACACTTGTTATATTTTAAAATAGCCCTAGTTAACCTGGGTCAGTGCAGATAGCAATCCTCTAAACTACTTCCCATAGTGGGGAAGGCTTTTGATTCTTGCCTCAATCCCATGCCATCTGCTTCTAATAACTTCTATCAAGCTACCTCCCATCCATAATTCCATATACTTGCTAATGTTCTTCATCTGGGCCAAATCCCCATCCATGCCAGCCACGTGGTTCTCCTCCATCTAACTCATGGTGGCTTTCCTCTCTTCCCTTCAGGTCTCTCTCCTTTCTCCTCATGGCGGTCTTTGGTTTCTTCTTCTTCTTCTTCTTCTTCTTCTTCTTCTTCTTCTTCTTCTTCTTCTTCTTCTTCTTCTTCTTCTTCTTCTTCTCCCCCAGGATTCCTCTCTCTCTAAGCCCCACCTATCTCCTTTGCCCTTCCCAGGTGGGATGGCTTTTTATTAATCAAAAGGTGGGTCACAGAGACAGCAAGCAGTAATTAGCAACAAAATACATCAGAGCATCCCCCAACAGGGATGGCCCCACCCACAATGGGATGGGCCCTCCCCCATCAATCACTAGCTAAGAAAAAGCCCCACAGCTATGGAAGCATTTTCTCAATTGAAGTTCTCTTCTTCCAGACTCCTCTAGCTTGTTTCAAGTTGACCAAAAAAACAGAACAAAACAAACAAACAAACAAAAACTAGCCAGAACACCAGGGTGTCAACCTCTGGACACCAGAATTGAACGTATACTAAAAGAACTGTTATAGTGACATCCTGGTCCAGGCTAGGATGGTAATAGAGGGTCTACAGGAAGACAGGTATTTCTAGGGCATTTTCTAGGGTGGAGATCCTAGAAGAGACAAGAGATTGATCTTCCAAAAGTCTCCCCACACGAATTAACTGTAACGTAATCATAGCCCTGATAATAAACAGCTCTGATCCACAGAGTGCATGCTCGGTGTCAAGCCAGTGATTTATAGGCATTCTCCTATTTTGTTTCTTCTACGAGCCCAGTAGATATCATAATTTTAATTATTCTCCACCTAAGATATGAAAACAGGGTCAGAAAGGCAAAGTCACTGACTCTGGATCTCATAGGTTAACATCTGAATTCTACTCGGGAATGAGCCCCCTGGTCCCTGCAGGATTCTGTTCTCTTGAGAGTTTTGCATAAGGAGTTCAACAGAAAACTGAAATAATTTCCTTTCCCACCTTTCAGCCACTCCCAGAGTGGGCTAAAAAGCATGAGAGCAGATGGTTGTCGGGTGGTGGTGTATAAATTCCCTTCAAATGTATATCCTGAATATACAAAAACAAATTAGCGTGATCGGAAAGTCAGCACGCTCTAAAAAAGAAAAAAAAAAGTGAGAGGCTCTTTGGCTTCCAAGATCTTTATCCTTGTGTACTCAGAGGACCATATGGATGCCATCAGTTTGCCTAGGCATGGCAAGATAACGGAAGGGAAGAACACAGAAAGCCTTGGGGAAACACTGAGTGTGTGGACATGCAGAACAGAAGCCCAGCTCTGGTCTTGGCAACTGATTGCCTGAGTGGGCTGTTGGGATTTGTTTTTTAACAGCTCTTTGACAATGCCATTCAAACACTACACAATTTTCACATTTAAAATGTATAGCACAGTGTTGTTTGTATTTTTCAGACATGTGCAACTATCACTATAGTCAATTTTAGAACATTTCATGACCTCAAATGTATCCTAGCTATCACCCTCCTATTTCTCTTCCCTAAGGAATCAGCAAGCTACTTTCTATCGACAGGGATTTAATCATAAAATGTGATTATTTTGCAACTGACTTCATTCATTTAGCATGATATTTTCAGGGTCCATGGATTGAGATTTTTTAATGACTTTTTAAAGTCTCTCTCTCTCTCTCTCTCTCTCTCTCTCTCTCTCTCTCTCTCTCTCTCTCCTCTGCCTCTCGCTTACTTTAGCAAAAATTCTTCAAATCAATGACTGGAGCCTTCCTTTCTTTTGACATGGTAAAGGACACTAGCAGTATTCTGTCTGGCTGGCTCTGTTGATTTGATTTACAGGATTGGGGCCACCAGCCAAATATTTGAATCTGCTCTCTTTTCATTTTAGTCTTCTTGGGAACTTAGAATTTTCTAGTCTCGGGATTAGAGTTACCTTAGGTAACCAAAAGTATCTGTCTGTAGAGTGAGGTCTGGGCCTGTGGAAGCTTAGACCTCCAATCTCTCTCCAAACAGCTTGAAGGGCGTGCTCACTGCTGGGCATCACATGTTTTTGTACTGTTTTTATACACTTTGTAAAGAGAAAATGTATATGGACTGAGTGGATTTTACTTGAAGCAACAGGGACAACAAGTCACTAAGAAATGCTGCTGCTTAAACAACCCACAAGTGAACTGGAGGCAGCATGCACTGCTGGCTGCGAGAAGAGATTTCTCTTTACCTAAAGGGAGGTAGATTAAGAAGTCTATGTGACAGAAATATGGCATGTGAGTACAGTGTATTCTTTAGGTTCAACTATTAATGCTGCCTCTGACCATGAGGCCAGTCGGGTAACCACAGCTCCCCCGAGTTCAGTCTCCTCATCAGCAAAACAGAAACAATGTTAAGAAAGTTGTGCTGTGGCTCCATGAGGTAGAAAGCACTTGAAGACTTGAGTTTGGATGTCTAGGCCGCCATAAAAAGCTGGGCCTGGCTGTCTGGAGGCCTGTAATCCTAGACCTATAGGGGGCAGAGACAGGAGGACTGAGGGTTCCTGGGACTTGCTATCAGCCTTGCTCCAGGGCCAACGTGAGGCCCTGTCTCAAAAAAAATAAAGTGGAGAGTGATAGAGTAGAATATCGGACTTCATCCTCTGGTTTCTAGATGTATGTACAAATACGTCACCTATAAATACACACACACACACACACACACACACACACACACACACACACACACCAACACCACCAATACTCACTCACAAACAAAGGTGAAATACAACACAAATACACACTCCATCTCTCTCTCTCTCTCTCTTATACACAAACACAAAGCCCACTCACAAACAAAGACAAATCAAAACTCTTAAATTAAAAAAATTATACTTAATTAAAAAGAAAGTGATTGGCTACTCTGGCAGCATTCGTGGCACTATTTCCCCAGTGGACGTACCTTGCCAGACAGTAGTTATTGTAGCTCACAAGTTCACAGCTGATCAAGTCTATTGATCCCTGGTAGTGTGCACAGACCCTTCCGGTACCATGAAAGTTAGCCAGCCGCGAGGAAGTTTCTAGAGACGTAGCAACTTGATTTCTCCATGCTTTATGACTCTCGTATACGCGGAATCTTCAGCGATATGGTCTTACCATCAAGTTCTGGAGGGGAATCATGAGCATTGGCAATGATAAAGAAAACTCCACAATACAGAACTCATGCCTGGGTCTGTTAACTGCATCAAAAATCCTTGGCTAGCTAGGCCGTAGCTCCTGGAACGACTCTAAGACTGTTTTCTGCTATGTGTGCATAGTACTAAGCTGCCCCCTAAGTTCTTATCTATGGACCTCGAAATAAGCACACATCTCAACCCTCATCAAGAAACATATTTTTTTTTATAGCAAATGATGATTAATACAGAGACTCACACTTGGTCACTGTGCAGAGAAAGAGAGGTGGTAAGTGCTCAGCTTTAAGTGGGCTATCCACGCCATGCCTTTTCCTACCAAGGCGAGGGAGAGATCACCTCAGAAGAGAAGCAGCTAGATTGCACGAGTCGGATATAACGCACGTCCGCAAGTAAACGGTGCTTTCAAGGCCTACAAGGTCATGGCACACATGAACTCGCAGCACCTGGGACCACATGTACCAAACCTGCATAACACCAAGCCAGCCTAAGTTCTGGCATGGGCGGGCACAGGCTCATGAACTCCCACCTCTAGATGAAGAGCTGTTGGCAACTGATGGGTTCTGGAAGATTCTATTTTCTTTATAGATGTGGTCCCCAAGAAACAGCTTATTTCTGTGCTAGTCGGTGGTAATCCACCCATGCACATACAGCCATCACTAAGTGGGACCAGGGGGCTTAAAAACAGAACATATTGCACATCTGCACGGGTCTTCTGCATATATATTATGGCTTTCAGCTTAGTACTTTTGTGGGACTCCTGAATGGGTAAACGGGTGGGTCTCAGATTCTTGTGCTTTCTCTTGGAGCTCTTTTCCTTCTGTTGGCTTGCCTTGTCCAACTTAGGTGGGATTTTTTTGTTTTATCTTATTATATTTGATTGTGCTATATTTTGTTGTTATCTCTTAAAATCCTATTGTTTTCTAATGAGACACAGAAAGGGAGTGGATCCAGATGGGAGGGGAGGGGGGGAGGTGGGGGGAGTGGAGAGAGGGGAAAGCTGTAATCAGGATGCATTTTATGAGAAAAAAATTTACTTTTAATAAAAAGGAGAAACACAGAGCATCAGGGTGGGTATAGGGAAGGACTGTAGGGGAGGAAATATGAGATGAACTCGATCAAAACACACATTTGCCTGTATAAAATTCTTAAACAATGCCTTAAAACTTCCAAAAAGTTTAAAAAGTAACTAGTTTGGAAAAAAAATTTTTTTAAGTGTTACTATCTCTGTAGGATACTTTGAGATGAAAGTGTTTAGGGACTCATTACTACACAATAGTTCCCACTATTTCCAGACCATCACCGTGTGTCCATCAAGCCACTAGCAGATAGTCTGTTACTTGTCCAATTGCCCAACAACCTAGCAAATTATGCAAGATATTAAAACTCTCCCTTAATAGATGAAGAAACCAGTTCAGCAAGGTCAAATGACTTTCTCCAAACCTCTTAGTTTCTAGGTGGTTGAATTAAGGATTAACACAAGACTTGCTTATAACCATGGATTTACACCCAACATTGCAGCTGTTCATTGCTAATGGAAGAGAGATTCAAATTCAGGAACATAAAAAGAGACATTATTCATCTGTAAGATAGAAAGCCATTTTTTGAAAGTCATGCAAACACTCTAAAATTTAAAGTAAGCAGTCTCATATTTTAAGGGCAGAATTTCAAATAGGGCACTATTAAATCTATGATCTAAATACCAGTGTAAGGATAAGAGACAATGTCTAGACATCTGGTCTACCAAATCTAACACTTTGTCTGCTGTCCAACCATCCACCCAGGAGAGAAATGAGGTTTTTAGGAATAAACTCTATTCACTGTCTGGCACAAAGGGCTTCCCGTACATAAATTCATGTTTTGGGAACAATCTTGTGACATCTCAGCCTAAGAAATGCTGTCCTCTGCTTAACAATAAACACTAGAATTTCCAAGTTTCCTCGGAGTTTTTGCAACATCAGTATAATTTGAATCTTTATAAATCAAACCCTCTTTTCAAATGCAATAGAAGAACTTGCCTTTAAAAGGATCCCATCTTGAGTCCTCAAGAAAATGGAAGGCTGGTGTTATACCTGAACAGCTAATCCTGAAATTATCCATTTTGCGAGTTCAGAATTCAGTCCAGAGCTTTGTCAAAACAACCTTTATACTCCAGAAACCAATTGAAATTCAAGTTTGTGCCTGGGTCTTGTGGGCACTCCTTATCACCTTTGCTGATAAGCATTTAAATATATTCATTAACAAAAATAATTGTTGTCACAGTTAACTACATTAGCACCTTTTAATTGAATTAGAAATTAGATGGGGTCATGAATATTTCACTAGGATGCGCTGCTAGCCTTCCCAATTTCCATCTTATAAAACAAAAAAATCACCTGGTATAAGCAGGTAGATATGCAATGCTCACAGCCCTGGATTTTCTCAGAATTTTGTCATGAAAGTCACCTTATTGTCAAAAATTAATCAAAACTAAATTTTTGACTTTCAAGCTGTTCCTTTACGCTTTGAGCTATGAGGCAAGGCATTCTGTGTCTGTAGGAAACTTTTAAATAAACATTTACTCAACATAGTGTAGGAATCCTATCCAGTCCTATCACATGCTAAGGAGGTAAAGGGCTCTGAGCAGAATGGCCCAGTAAGGGAATTTGAGGTAGAGGCCAGGATTCTATACTACACCACACTGACATGTGGGGCAAGAAGCTTCTAGGGTAATTGGGGCTGTGCTGTGCGTTGTAGACTGACTGGTAATGTCCTTGTTCTCTAGTAAACAGAGGCTAGGATACCTGACCTCTGCTGTGACAAAACAATCTATGTGTAGTCAGATTACACCCTTACCTGCAGAGGGACTGCCCCAATTGCAAAGAACTGCTGGGAATGATGTGGATTAAGGAACTTTCAGCCCTGAGTTTGAGTCATCTTTGGCTCTTAGATTTGCATATATGTAAATGAGCATGTAGGGAGAGACACGCTGTGAAGGAGCTGGAAGGCACTGTTGGGGAGGGGTCTGTTTTTAGGGCGGTGCCGCACTGGATGAGAATCCCTCTGGAGCTAGTAATGTGGTAGTCCCTCATTATCTCACTGCCAGTGTGGACTTGGCATCTTCTGGGCCAATATTCTGGAGGGGTAGAGTTGGGTCCAGTCCATTTCTAAATTTTGTCTTTTCTTGAGAAATCTTACTTATTTTCACTGGATCTCAACTAGTGTACTCTACTACCAGCAGTCTCTCAACCGCAGTATTTGGCGATGGGCATTTGTTGGAGAAAGGACGATGTTGCAGGGTGTCAGTGCCATCCCTGGTTTATTTAGATGCTAACAGTATCTGTTCTCACTTATAAGAAGACAAAATGTCTCCAGATACTTCTGAGGGCCCCTGGGGCAAAGCTGCCTGAACTGCAGGACATACACTCTTCTAGTGAAACTAAGAGAAACACCTTTGGTCAGCATGAATGTTGTATCTTCTGGGAAGATTTCCTGCCTGTCTTTATATACTGTACCTCTCCCTCCATTGTCTCAACATGGTGTTTGCTCATCTGTCTGGTCTAATGAATTCCGAGTCCCAGAGGGCAGGTTTCATCTGCATCAGTGTCTATCATGGGTACCTACCAACTCCAATCTACTGAGCAAGAAACCCCGGCTTCTGGCTAACAGATGCTAGTGGCTCACACGTACCTGAGTGGCAGTGGGGCCTTCTTGAAGAGGGGCCACAGACTCATGTGTGCATGCAAGGCCAAAACCTAAGTCACGCGCATACGATTTTCTCACATCTTTCCAAAGGGAACATAAAGCACGACCCTTTACGTTCATTTTGTCAGTGAAGAAACGAGGCTTAGTGAGGAAGAATCCAATTTCAGCTGTACCACTAACAGATGGGCACAGCTTCCATGCCAGTCATGAATCACCCCAAGTGCTCCTCTCCAATCAGGTACCCCTCAAGAGCAGAGAGTGTGGCAACTTCTCTCCACCCATGCAGTATCCTGGAGACTTCTGTGGTGGTAAATGTTCATCGCCAACTTGCCCAGATTTGGAATAACCTAGGCTATAAACTTATGGGCAAGCCCATGAGAGTGTGCCCAGAGAAGATTCCTGAAAAGGGAAGACCTATCTTGCACCTGGATGACACCAACCTCTCAGCTGTATACATGAATTCAACAACAACAACAACAACAAACCTGGCAAGGCAGGAGGCCAGATGAACACCTCTTCCATTTTCGTGGTTTCCAGTGCATATTACTGTCAAAGTTGTTGCCGTTGCCACCTTTTCCAGCATGAGCTGCATTTCTCCCGACAGTGAGCTAAGACAATCCCTTGCTTCCTTCACTTGCCCTTTGGTTAAATATTTGGCCACATCAACAATAAAAGTGGCTCATGCAATGTCCCACGCCAGCTGAGAGGTATTTTTTGCATGAATTTGTCATCCTGTGTACAAGGCTGGAGCACAGGGGTGGTTCCCCAAGGTCAGGAACAAAGTAGAAACGGATGAATGGCTTGGAAAACTAATCCATTACAGACCCAAATGGGAGGCACTGAGCACTTTTCACTGTACTGAAAAGGTCGACATGCAGGCAGCTGGACCCACAGTGAGACCTTTCGGCAATTTCAGAAAGTTCAGCCTGCAGCTTGAGGGCAGCGAAGAGGCCAGTTGTCACCCCACTTCAGCCCCTTTGTCTACCTCTAGCTCACACACCAGCTGGCAGCAGGTGCACTTCCCTGTGCATCAGCCACACAGGGCAGAGGTCCTGGGCTTAGGAAGAGAGCATCCCCTACACTCCATCCAAGACCTGATTGCTGGCTAGGGCAGCTGCTCCCAGTGTCTCAGAGACTCTGATCATCATTGTCAGTGCATGCGCTGAAGGAGAGACACAGAGCTTACACATCAAGGCTCACAAGCTTAGCTCCGTCCTCTTCTGATGGACGCTGAGATTTCTATGGGATCTCCTGCAGGAGCCTCTGCAAGTTCCTTACAAAGAAGCTCAAAGTGATAAACCCCACTTGAACTCAGAGGGTTCCTTTGTTGTTAGTGAGGCGGTAGTCATCCCCTTCATATTTGTCCTGAGTTATGCATCTGCAATTGCAACAACCTGTTTGCCTTGAACTGAGATGGAGGGGGGGGGGGCGAGATGCCAGGTGTCTGAGCACAGGGCACCTGGAGGCTTGCCTGTGGGTGGGTGTGTTTCCATCACACACATGCAAATGTGTGTGCATTTGTTTGCTCTGTATATACGTAAGAGGGTGGGTCAGGAAGAGGTTAGCGGGTATGTACAGCTCCTCGGTTGAAGATTTATTTCCCAGTTTTCTCCAACAAGGCACATGGGACTAGAGGTCAAGGGCTGATTTTTACCTTTTCTTTAATCCTATTAGCACTTCCTCTAGTCTCCCAGTGCGATGTTTGTCAAATGCTCATTGAACAGTTTCCTATGTTCATTTCACAGAAGCTTTTTGACTGCCTGACACTGCAGATGCTAGAGCCTGGCACAGTGTAGAGGTACAAAGTCCCTTCTGCCCATTGGGGATTTGGACTCACAGATTGATGAACCAAGCAATTCCCAACTGGAAGGTCATACAAGTACCTTTCCCGCGACTAATGTGTGTGTGACTGTATGTATTTATAATCAGACAAATAAATAATTGGACAGACGAGATTCAGTGAAAGCGTCTATAAGGAAGATGGGCATTGAGTCAGAGCAGGAGATTGCAAATCTTGCTGCTTTGGTTCATTGGCCTTACTTGTAGTCAGACAGAATCTCAGTTCACTGTTTCCTTGAGTTAACGTTTGTGTGCACCTGCTGTGTATTAGGTGCTTCCTGGGCTTTGGAGACACTTCAGGGAACGTGTCTCCTGTACGACAATTGTTTTAAGTCACAGATGCTGTTGTGGAGGACAGGAAATGAATCCAGGAGCAACGGCAGGAGGCTCCCACGTGGTCAAGGGAACAAAAGAAGGCATTGAGAAGAAATCATTCCTAAGCTGAGATGGAAACAAAAGCCTCCAGGTGGGCGTAAGGGTGTGTCTTGATGCAAGAGTGAGTGTGGCACAGTTAGAGAGCTGCGTCGATAATAGGACGGTGACACTGAGCATGGGGGGGAGAGAAGGCTGTGTGCATATGCATGCACGTGTGAGGGCTGTGTGCATATGCATGCGCGTGTGTCAGGGAGAATTATGAGTTCGTCAGTGGTGCTCCTAGGATGCCTATTTGGATGAGTGAGCGTACTTGCATGATGTTCAGAAATACGAGCATAGCTAGGTATGTGTGAGTAAGTGTGCGTCTGTGTATGTGTCCAGTCAGATGAGTGTGAATAGGAGTGCGTGAATGTGCACTTTGTACACGTCTTTACCAGTCTGTAAGAGTGTGTATGTGAGTATCTGTCTATGGACCTATACACATCTGAGTGAATGCGTGTGTGTGTGTGTGTGTGTGTGTGTGTGTGTGTGTGTATGTGTGTGTGTGCATGCATGTGTATATGTGTGCCCACTTGTGTATAAAACCAATAACTTGATTCAAATATATAATCATTCCAATAGAGTGTGTATGTTTTTGGAAGTTTTCAAAACTAAATTTCTGTTATTTTCTTTTGAGCTAAACAGTTGACATCTTGTGTGTAAAACACCAGTTTGTCATTGGTCCGATGTCCCCAACACTGGAGAACTAGGAAACGAGGAATCTTTCAGCGTGTAGTCAGCAGCTGAGGACGAGCACAATAAACAGGTGAGTGAGAATAAAAAGAGATTCGCGCATCACAGTGTGCAATACAACAACTACACTTCCATAAAACAATAAAAGCATTTTAAACAGCGTACAGCGATGTCTGGCTTGGCAGAGTGGACTTCTGGGTAGGGCATGTGGACCTTCACTTACTCATCGCTTCAGAAACAGCTATATGTGCCTAACGCTAATCAGGTCCGCACCGCTCCTCAGAAGCTGTGCTGGGTGCTCTGAGCCTCTGCATTTCCTAGCGCTCTTCACAGGATCTTTCCTCAGCAGTTAACATGCCTCGTCTTACATTTCAGGCCAGGCCTTCATCTGCTGTACTGTCTCCACTGCTTTAACAGCAACGCTGGCAGCGAGTGTCTCTCTCACATTCGTTACCCGCCCTCTCTGAGTCTAACCCCCAGTGGACCAGAAATCTTCACACAGATTGGGTCAGCGCTAAGCATGTGGGGATGCTTCCTTGCTGTTCTTCTTTCTGCAACAGAGCCCAGGAACCGTCCAAAGCGCTGATGTTGTGTCACGCGTTACAACTGACCTGCCAGTGATTTCAAGCACACAGGAAGAGAAGGCTTGGTTGTGTGCAACTATTAGGCTAGTTTGCCTAAGGGACTTGAGTACCCCCAGATTTTTGGTAACCAAGAGTAGTGGTGGTCCGTTCTTCATAAGCATCATCACTACTCTTCCCATGAGTGGTTACCCCAATTTTATACATCAAAACATGAGTAGAAAGATAGTATCCCTTTAACAATAATTCCCCCTTCACTCTCCTTGGCCTGTTCTGGGGTTTGGGGTAATCCTCCGCCCCGCTTGTCCTGCATATGCCTCTGATAGGCTATTAGGAGCGTGATGTACTACACCCATCCCAAGGAGAGCCTGAAATAGCACTACCTTGGGTTATTGCAGGTGACTCGGACAGGCGGTGAGAGAGGCAGCGTAATGCAGACAAATGCAAGATAATAAGTCTGAAGCCAGTGAACTGAGAGAAGAGCGAGGGGAGGAGAGGGAGAGGGGAGAACAGATCCTAAACAAAAAACAATGAGTCTCTCTAACCTGTAAAAGGGATTCAGAGGCTGCCATTAAAAGCCATTTTAAAGCTCCATGAGGTCCTCAGTCCTCAGTATGGCAGGAGCACACTTTGGAAGAGAGTTCCTGTTTCCAGGTCTGGGCTGCCACTTCTTAACTGACAGAAGTCAAAGAAATGGGGCTGGTCGTTCCATCCCTTGGACCAGGCTGGGACAGAAGTCCCTTTCTGAGCTGCGGTGTTGGAGAGGATGGATGCTGCTCTCGTGACCAGAGAAAGGTGCTGAGGTAGGACTGTTAGAAACGCATGTAAGGACGTCAAACACGCAGTGGAGAGTGGGAAAGAATATGCGCTTTAGGGTCTGAGCAAGACATCTGGTGAAAGGTGGACCGTCTGGGAAGGGAGGTAAAGCGGGCATGAGCTGCAGTCCTCAGAGGGAGCTGGACACACTAAACAGGGCTAAGACGGGAAGGATGCAGCCAACATGGACAGATAACCTCCTGAAGAAGTCTACTGCGTACTGCAGCAACTCTGTGTGCGTTCAGGCTTTCATTCCAGGGTGTGTTACAGATCAGAGTGTGTTAAGGGAGAGACTGAGGTGTGGGAGGGAAAGTGCTGGAGTCAAGCAGACTCGGGGCTGGGTTGTCTTCTTTCTTCTGACCACCTGTGCTGGCCTGGTTCTCAGTCTCATTTCCCGTAGCCTCTAAAATGCAGGGTAAAAATGTAGCTGAGACCAGATAATTTATGTTTTTAAACTATCCCTTCTTCCACTGTGATGGACTCTAGACTCGTCTAGGTTTTGCTGAAGAACAGGCGGCAGGGGAACGGGGAGGGGTAGCTGGGTGGCAGATTAAGTGGCAGAAGAGGCCAGGTGGGGCAGGTGACCCAAGGCTCTGCTGGAGAAGTGGCTGAACCTACGACAGAGAGCGTTTCCCAGGCCCAGGGGCTACCATCAGCCGTAACGTCTGCGTCTCCACATCTGGGAAATCATCTTACAGTTGAAGGAACCGAGCTGCAGGTCTTAAGCATCTTCCGTCAGGCTGCCCAGCCAACAAGGGAAAAAGTTAGGCCCATACCACGTGCTCTCACAGAGACTCACCGTGACCTCACTCTAGCAAAGAATTCCAGACTCTCTTTCTGATCAGACCTTGACTTTTGATCTCTGTTCTTCCTCTGGGTTTTCAATTCCAGCTCCAGGAAGAATCCTGCAGAATCCATTTGTGGAAAATCCTCCACCTTCACTATTGTGTCACCTGTTCTGCCTTCAGCAACACACCTGAGCTTATTCTTAGCTTCCATCCAGTCTTCCACCACTCTGCTCTTTAGCTATAAATACTCCTTGCATTTGGAGTTCAGCCCAATCTCTATGTCACTACAGAGTCCCAGTGTATAAATGCCCCTCTTTTTTCCTCATGTAGTTAACAAACACCCCAAACACCCTTTTTATTTAACCATTTCAAATGGCACTAAGCTAAAGCTACCCACAGAAGAGGTCCCGTGTGGCCACTCATGGGAACAAAGCACTATTATTTATTACCTTCTCTCTCTCTCTCTCTCTCTCTCTCTCTCTCTCTCTCTCTCTCTCTCTCTCTCTCTCTCTCTCTCTCTCTCTCTCTCTGTGTGTGTGTGTGTGTGTGTGCGTGTGTAGACCTCACCAAAGATTATCTCCTTATTCCTCAGGTGTTATTCCTTCAGCACAATCTGTCTTTAGATCTAAAGACAGGGTCTCTTGTTGGCTTGGCTAGGATGGCTGCTTCTAACTTTCCATAGCTGGACACACAGAACCACACATGGATTTACTTCTTGCGTATGTCCCTAGGGTTGAACTGAAGTCTTTATGTTTACACAGCAAGCACCTTACTAATTGAGTTATCTCCTCAGCCCACCCACTCTGGGGTTCTCCTAATGATTATCAACTGTGCTACCCTGGACCATAAGCTACTGGGACAATCTGGAGACTTAGAATGGCTGACACCATAACTAGGGGACTTTCAAAAGCTCAAGTTGGGGGTGGGGCAGAGCCAGCAGGAATGAACAACTCTGTGTGGAAGAGTTTGGGAGGATACAATGCTGTGGGTGAGATCTCCTTCCAAGCAGCTGAAAAGGACCACGGAAGAGTCAGCTGCCTGCAGAGAGCTTTGCATGAAGCCAGTTCTTTCAACCTGAATAGATGGGACCAGTGGATGCTGGGGCATTATTGGTGCCGCCTAGACTGTAGTGCATCTAAGTTATGTCCCTCTCTTGGGTAACTTGTTACAGAGAGGTGAGATGCCGTTTTCTTGGCGAGGGCACAGGGTTGAGCAAGTCTAGTTCACTCAGTTTTCAAGAATGTTTCTATTAGGCTAAGGAAGATTCAGGAGGCTTCGAGCAGGGAAGCGATTTCAAGGTGACCTTGCAGAAGGAGCTGGCATTATGAAATGTTTTTGATCAAGTGGAACAAGATAAGCTGTTCATGTTGTGGAAGGGTTCAAAGCCCTGGACACCAGACGAAATAGGAAAATTCAATTTCTGGCATAAGATTGTGCTCTCCTCCCCCCCTCGACTTTTAGAAAAACACATACATCCGTTCTCATTCTCCTGTAATGAAAATACAGCGTTCCTTGGTGGTAACTCAGACACAAGCTGGGTTGTAAAGGCAGGTGTGTGAGGCGGCGGGGAGGCTGTCTGTGGGTATTTGGAAGCAGGATCTCTGGAGCTGCTTGGGGACTTACGAGCAGCCTCAGACATAACGAGGCCTGGGGCCAAGGAATGACACAAAGCTATTTCAATATGCTTCCATTTTACCTTAACATGACTACAGAGTCCCATCACCATGGTGAGCTAACACTTGATGTCTGTGCACTGATAATCACAGTCTACCACTGCAACCCCTATATGGTGGCTACTATCCCCAGGTGGCTGCTGAGTCCTTGAAATGTGGCTACTGCAACATGGAAACTATTCTAAATTTTATAGTATCTGAAATAACTGAAAGAGCTATAGTGGCTAGGGGCCACGTCCCTGAATGACGTTGCTCTACCGGCTGGTAGTGTGCCTTTGGGCAGGCATCTTATTCTTCCTGGCCTCCTTCTCTGATTCTCTCTGGGAAAGCTTGGAGTGGTGACCTCTTCCCTCTTGGATGCCTGTGGAAATGCACTGTAAATGCACAACACACACAAAACATGTGGGTTTATTAAATCTTAGCTGTGGTTATCAAGTCCTGAGCACATCTTGCAGTTTCAGAGTTGGTTTGCAGTTTTTCTTGCCTGTGGACACAGACTCTCAACAACACTGGGGCAGACTGAAGTTGTGGCCTGAGGAAAACCATTTGTTCCGTTTGTACCCTGTGGGGAAAAGACAACAGAATTAAGATGGTGGGTGGGTGGGGGTATGTTCTGCAGAGGTCATGCAGTGTAGCAGGGGAAGGCTCACTCCATCACCCAGGCACCTCGCCACTAGACAGCTGCCTCTCACCACATCCCAGACACATCTGCTATGGATGGAAGCCAAGAAGGTGAAAGAAGAAGAGGACCAGACATCATTGTGCTCTCAGGAAAGAAGCAGGGGGAAGGCCGGCACTGAAGCATGGGTGTGAGAAAACAGAGGGAATTCTGGGAAAACACAGAGCCGGTGTCAGGGAAAGGGAAGATAGGGCGGATGTGGGGAGCTGAGAGTCCAGGACAGATACATGGAGAGACAATGGATGAGGTGACAGGGCAGGAGGGAGACAGAGGAATACAAGTTCCCTGTGCACGCACACATGGAAGGAGACGCAGAGACACAAGTGGCATTGAGGCAATAGTGGTGGGGAGACGGAAAGGAGTCAGGAGTCAGCAGGCGAGGAGGCAAGACTGTAGGACTGATGTAAGTGAGGAGACATGGGGCACCCAGAGGGCGCCTTCTGAGAGAAATCAGCTAGCAGCAAGACACTGTAAGGCTGTATGGAGGCGGGGAGCCTGGCGGGCATTCGGTGGCACACAAACGGTTCAAACGCTTCCTACAGTAAGAGTAGGCAGTGTGCCTCCGAGGCTGAGGAGAGGAGTACAAGGAGCACAGAACATGCGTAGTGACGTTGATGGGCAGGTCCTTGGGGGTCTCGTCACAGTCAGTGCAGAGCACACTAGAAGCAGCCTGTATGCCGGGAGCTCTTGCCCAGCCCTCCCTCTCCCTTCACTCTTTCTCCAGAGTCATTAATCTTAGAGGACAGCTTGGTCTTTTCTCAGATATCTGCCTGGGTCAGCTGAGGATCCTCTGAGGAGGTACAGGATCAGAATGTCATTTGTCAGCTGGAAGCTGGGAGGTGACATAGATGCAGCCCCTCCTGGCCTTTCCTTTACCTCATGAAGAGAAGTTGCCCTTCCAGTCTTCCCTGGGTAGAACTTCCTTCTATCCTGGTCTTTCCTTTGTTCACCAGCACAAGGTTGCTGCCAACAGGAAGTCCAGGCCACCAGTGGAAGGCATCCCAGAAGGAAAACGCAGGGAGGGCCTGCACCCTGCAGTGCCCTGTCTTCCATCAGCCCATCTCTGTCTTGGCTCTCCCTGGAGGTTTTCACAAATGCCCAACCCTGGGCTCATACCCAGAGCATGGCGTACAACTGCCACGAGGTAAGGCTGAAGCATCAAGTGTTTAAGACCTTCCATAGGGTGGGGGGCGGGGCCTGACTTAATTTGCTATATTCACTTTCCCTGCATTCTTTTCATCACTGGGGTCTCAAACCAGGTGATGTCTCCTCTGGGGAGTGTTCCCCGATGACTCTTTCTTGAAACATCTTTCTCAAATAACTGGGTCATTTTCTACTGTGATTTAGATATGGCTCCTGTGTTTGATTGAGCACCTGGTCCCCAGTGAGTGGTGCTGTTCAGGAAACATATGGATCTTTAAGAGGTGGAATAGGGGCGGGCCTTGCGGCTTTATGAACTAGCCCCCTTCCCGCCCGTACTCTGCTTCCTTCGCTTCCCTCATGTGGATGCAATGTGACTGTCTAGCTTCTTGCTCCTGTCACCATGCTTTCTCTACCTGATACCTTGTCTTCCCTGGCCCCAATACACCCTTTCTCCCTTAAGTGACTTTTGTCAGGGTGTTTTATTACAGCAACAAGAAAGTAGCTAAGACACAGTGGTCACTATCTGAAATGGCCACAAGAGCCAGGTGTGGGAGTACACGCTTGGCATCCCAGCACTTGGGAGGCTGGGGCAGGGCATCTGGAGTGAAACTGTCTCAAAAGTCAAATCAAATCAAACCAAATGAGTGAGCAAAGAAACAAACAAACAAAAACAGTGATTAGGAAGCTAGATTTTATCAGTCAGGAGTCATGCGCAGCCTGGAGCCCCCAAGCTTGCTGTTAACTATCTGTATTTCCTCTTCCTTTCCTGGAAGACTGAGAATAGTGTTTCTAGGAATGCTGGTGCAGACTCAACAAGCTGGCAAATGCAGCCTAGAAGATTCTTCAGCATCGAGTGGGCCCTGAGTGCGGCCGCTACTCTAACCTTGTCTTCTGTCTGTCTCTTCCCTTCACTGTAAGCAGCTATTGCCGTTTGAACTGGAAGTGACTCATGTTGTGAATCTATTTAGTCCCAAACTGGTGGTGAGATCTGGGGAGCTTGTGGAGTCTGTAGGAAGTCGGGCCTTGCTGGCCAAGTAGGTCATGAAGAGCAAGCTTTTGACAGCCACGTTGGCTTCCTGCTCCTGTCTAGTTCTGTCTGCTTCCTGTGGTTCATCATGGTGTGAGGAGTCTCTGCTACATGCTCCCACAGGCACGGGCTCTGCCACATCCAGATCACGAGGGACTCTCTGAAACCAGAAAAGCCACAGTAAACCTCCGTTCCTTTCAGTTGTGTCTGTCAGCGAAGCTCATTTTCGTCACCTCTGTCTTACAGACTTGGGAAGCAAAGCCCGATAGAGTTAGTGACTTACGCCGAGGCTAGCTGTACTCACAGTCTCCCGGACTTAGTGCAGGGAGGATTGTAGGACAGTAAGTGGGAGGTAGTCAACCCACTGGAGGATATGTTGTAGAGCATAAGGGAGAGTCATCAAGGGAGAGAGTCATTGCACCGGCGGAAGAGATACACAGCCAAGAGAAGTTCAAGTATCGCCTGGGCAGTGGAGAAGGGTAAGGAGGGGAGGAAGCAGGAAGGGAGCTCTAGAGGGAACGAGAAAGACAAAGGTGTTGATTTTCTGCCCACAGAGAGACAACAACCCATGTACAGTCTACATCTTCCTGTCCTTGCGTCTTGCTCATGGCCTGCAGTCCTTGTGTCTAGAGTTAGTTGGGTAAGAAGGGTCTGTGATCTCTTTCCTCTAATCTGGAGTTGAGACTCAATCCTTAGTCCCTATCTATGGGACCCTAGGCACGTGTATCTGGCTTAGGTTCCCTCTAAAAATGGAGGCTATAGGATAGCTAAAGCCATGGGACTGGCTGAGCTAGGATAGGGGTACCAGTGGCCGCCTGATGGCATCCATCAAGTAAGCAGGTCACCTTTGCTATGGATGCTACAGGAACCTCCCAGGTGAGACAGGAACTTGGGAGATAGGAAAAAATCTTAAAATGGTTATGATTGAAAGGGGAGCATAATCTATAAAGAAGAGAGGGATGGAGGGAAAGAAGGAGGGGCAGCTACCCACCCTACCTCCCTGCAACCAAAGAGTATCCCATCTATGTGTGTGATGCTACCACTGGCAACACCAGGCAAATTCTAGGCAACTTAGGAAGAGTTAGTTACTCTAAGAAAGGATCTGAAGAAATAGCTGTTGACTCAGGCTAGCTGCTGTGGTACATACATATATGTTTGGCACTTGGGAGGCAGAGGAAGGAGGAGCAGGAGCTCAAGTTTGTCCTCACGACACAGCAAGCTGGAGGCCAGCCTGGGCTTCACAAAACTGTCTCGAAAATCAGCACAAACAAATAAATAGACAAAATAAAAGCTCTCTGAAAGGAATCAGAGAAACATTTTCAAGCCACAATACAACAGAGTTCAGCTTGCATATAGGATGTCTTGGATGTTGAACAAAAGCCAAGGGTGGCTACGACCTTTAACCTATGGGAAGGGGGCTTGAACCCCAGACAGGAGCAAGGTGGACTTGCACAGCATATCTCTTCAGATGTCCCTGTCAGCTACTGATTGTCCCAGTGACTGGCTCAGCTTGGGCTCCATTTGCCTGTGACCATGGTCCAGACAGAGGCAGCAGCAGGAGTCCTAATGGCAGACACAGAGGCTTCCAGAAGATGCTTGGTTGGTTTCTGACCCAGCCACTGTCGGGAAGCATGTGCTCAGTGACACTCCATCTAATCACAGAGAAAGCTTTCTGATAGAAAGATTCATGATAGCTATCCAGGTTGCAGACACAAGGCTTTAACTTCCAATTCTGAAAGCCTTCAGTACCGGCCTCTTACCCACCACCTAGCACTGCCTTAGGGCTCAGGTCAGACAGATTTACAGTGCATTATCAACAGATGAATGTCACAGCTGGTTCCTGTGCCTCAGGGGGAAGTGAAAGAAGAGTAATTCAGAGTGGAGGCTGTAAGGTCCAGGTTGTTCAGAGCCTCTTTCTAGCTCGTGATGTAGGCAGCTGAGAGATCTGGGGTCTATCCGGGACCAAGAAAGACCTTGAAGCCACAGGACACAGGTGGTACACAGAGATAGTTAAACACAGAAAGTTAGGTCTCCATACCAAAGGGCAGAATTCTGAGCACTACCCTCCCAAACCAGATCAGACCAGAGCACACCAGACCAGAGGACTTGGATTGTCCCTAACCCAGGAAAGAATGACATGGCAGCCCTGCAGCCACCTGTCTGAGAAGCCAGGTGGGATATAAGGTGAGGTCCCAGCACAGACTCTCAGAGGACACCTGGGAGCCAGGCGGAGCTGCCAGCAGCACACATTCTGCCTTACTTCCCCCCAAAAGGCTGCTCAGATATTCAGAAAAGGTTGTAAAAGTGATGTGACAACCACTGCCTAGATTCAACACTTTTTATTATTTTTATTTTGTCTATCTATCATCTATCTGCCTGTCCACAATCCTATATATCTTTCCATCTATGCACCTACCTAAACAGCTCTGTCTACTCACTCATCTGCCTGTTCAGGATCCATCCATCCATCCATCCAGCCAGCCAGCCAGCCATTTATATATATCTTTTTAGCCATCCATACAAATAAATATCTAGCATCTAGAATATTAATGTAATATTCTATCTATCCATGCATCTGTCTCAACTATTCTATTATCTATCAATCCATTTATATTATTTGTAGGTATTAATACATTTATTTATCATCCACTTAGCTTTCTAACTATCCATGTATCTAATATCCGTCCCACACATTATTCATCTCCCTACCCGTCCACATATAATATCTTTTTATCAATCCTATAAGTTAATACTTGTAGAATGTCTAGTATAATATAATCCATTCATCTAGTCTGTTATGTCTAGTATAAAACTATCTGTCCATCCATCAATCTAAACTTTTACTTATCATATTTGCATGTTTCTGTGTATTTTATGAACTATTTAAATTTTAAGATACTGTGGCCTCTTGTGTCTAAATATGTCTCACCAGAACAAGGCAATTGCTTTATACATACCCATTATCACACCCAAGAAAACGGACGCATTCCATAACACCTAATACGCAACTTCAAATTTCCTCATGTATCACAAGAATGTGTTTTAAGTTTTCTTTTGCAATATTTATTTATTTGTATATGTACGTGTTTGTATCTACTTGCCTACAGAAGCCCACAGAGGCCAGAAGAGGCTGTTGGATTTCTCTAGAACTGGAGTTATAGGAGGTTGCAAGCCCTGGCATGAGTGATGGGAACTGAACCCAGGCCCTGTGCAGAAGCAACTACTGTTTCACTGAGCCATCTCTCCAATCTTTTAAAACCTCCTGAATCAATAAGAAGAAGCAAGAATGGGGGCTGGAGAGATGACTCAGCACTTGGGAGATCTTGATGCTCTTCCAGAGGGACTCAAGTGTGGATCCTAGCACCAGCGTGGGCAGCTCACAACTTCCTGTAACTCTAGTTCAAGGGTAACCCAATGTTCTCTCCTGGCACCTTCACACACACACACACACACACACACACACACACACACACACACGCATGCACTAATGCACGCATGCACATGTGCACACACTCATGAACGCATGAACACACATGCACAAAAAGAATAACCAAGAGTTGAGACTAGTCATAGTAAAACTAAAAGGAGGGAGGAGGGCGTGGTGCATGGTGAGGCTTAATTTTGGTTTTATTATTTGATGTCTAGTCACCTACTGTTGCTTACACTAGCATTTCTTGTGTGCCATGTCAGGACTTAACACACAGCATCGCCTGGTGGTTCCAGTTGCTAAAAGTCTCATTAAATGGTGAATGGACCTGAGATGTAAGGCACTAATCAGGTAGAAAGAGCCTGCATCTGTAAGAAGACATCACATCTAAGTCACTGCAGAGTGATTGTTTCTAGGAACTTGGAGATTATTGAGTGAACAAGGTGAGAGCGGTGATGTGGGCCCAGACATGAAGAGCGCTTGCTGCTCTGGCAGAAGACATGGCTTCAGTTCTGTTTCCTGAGTCCACGCGGTTGCCACCAGCCATCTAGAATGAGCTCCCCCTTCTCTGGCTTCTGCTGAAACTGTGCATGCCTGTGTGTGTGTGTGGGCACGTGCGCACACACACACACACACACACACACTGAAATTGTGCGTGTCTGCGTGCACATGTGGGGACGTGTGCACACACACATAGTACACAGACAGACATGCAGACAAAACACTCATAAATGTAGCATAGAAATAAATAAATCATTAAACTGTGAAATCTGCCTCCACCAAACTCTTCTTTTCATTCCCTTCCTGTGTTTTCCTTCCTTAAACCTATTTATTTTTGCACATAGAATTTCAGAAGACAGAATGTCTTTCACCAAGAAAGTGACCAGCTGGATTGGGATCCTCGCCAGGGTACCACAGAGTACAGTGTGTATAATGTGAGCCTTCCCTGCATCAAAAACTGGGACATGCGGTCTGCCAGATACAAGTGTCTCTGAGGACAGTGAGACAGGCTATTTGAAGTCGAAACTCCCCCAGAAAATCTGAGATGAGAGCTGGTGACAACTGCCGTGGGGGCTTACTCTACTGTCTCCCACGCAAGTGGCATTTAGTGTTTGTCTCCCTATGTGTCTCACACACCGGAGGCATCTGCTGAGGGGTATGTTTGATTGGTGCAACGTGACAGATGGGGAAGGGTGATACGTGCAAACTCAGGAGTGCCTTCATCCACGTGAAACACAGAACTTGTGGGTATACACGAGCCCGGTGCAGACAGAATTGGGAGAAGGGGCGACCGGGTGCCCTGCGAGATTCTGGCTTTTCCCCGCTCCAGTCTTTCACCGAGGAAAACTATCCTATCAGGGTGTCTTTGGGGCCTGGAGAAATGTTATTATCCATAAATGGTAAATCATATTCTCATATTCATTTATTCTTTTGCGTCATTTGTATGTGTCTGTGCGACAGGGGGCACACAGATGTCCCAGCGTGGGTGTGGAGGTCAGGGGATGGCCCTTGGCGGCTCATACTCTCCGTCTCTCATGTGGGTTCTGGGAATCAGACTCAAGCAGTCAGCTGGTAAGGCTGGTCTTGGCGGCGAGCACCCGCGTACTAGATGGGCCATCTTACCAGCCCGTAAGTTTTATCAGAATGAAAAAAATAATTAGAAACAATACAGTCCAAGCTACAAAAACCATGCAACTGGTTCTGCAGCTCTTGTGACGCACCAGGAGTGGACTCTGAAGGAGATCCACGCGAGGGATAGAAGTGTGAATTTGTGGTTTGTAGGCCACATCCCAAAGGAATCAGTAAACATTAGTAGAATGAATCAGATAACCCAGTATGAGCCACAGATAAAGCAATGCATGTATTTGCTTTACATTTAAACACACACGCGCACACACACACACACACACACGCACACACACGCACAGGCATGCACGTGCACACACACACACACACACAGAGGCATGCACGTGCACACACACACACACACACACACACGCACAGGCATGCACGCACACACACACACACGCACACACACACATGCACAGGCATGCACGTGCACACACACATGCGCACACACACACACACACACACACACGCAGTTCATCCAAGACTAGGATCTGATTCATCTAGGATCCAGTGACTCGCTAACTCACTTTGGTCCAATGATCCTATCAGCATCAATCACACAGTGAACCGTGCCATGCAAAGAGAGCTATCTACCAGATACGGGCTGAGATGGGTGGGCACCGGGCAAGGCTTATAGGAAATAAGCAGATGTGCCCCAACTTGATCTCAGCCTCCACTTCTTTGCTGAGGACTTGGCTAAAGCTGCTCATAGTGTGGCTGAGACATCAAACGTGATCCGGCTCGAGTGACCCCAACATTTTCATCTATGCGTTCAGGTCTGACTGTTTTATTTTTAATTTTAAGCTCTGAGCTTTGCTTCTGAATAGTCTCAAGCAGCACTGATGCTGTGCCCTTCTCACACATTCTGTCCCAGCGTTAAAACTTAGGTCCTCTCTCTTTCTCAATCTGAGTACTCTGTGGCAGAAATTCTGTCCTCTGAATAGTGAATATTTCCTGCAGAAGTTATTATTATTACTATTCTCTGGAGTTGGCGGAAGGCTGGCAACTGTGGTTGAGCAGGAAGAGCTTCCCGCTGCATAGGGAAACAGAGCCACAGTTTTCCTGTTACTCTCACACCGTTTCCTATCTCTCTACATCTGAATGGTCTAGAGCAATTAACGGCATCACACTTTCACTGCTCCAAGTCAGTTGCGTGTGGGGTGTGTGGAATACTGTTGTCTGAGGGTGGGTAACTCCTACACACCAGCAGACCCATGGGAGGGACAAGTATGAGGTCTTGTGGACACACCAGCCCAATATGTCCATCAGACACAGATATCCATTAAATGTCGCTGAGTTTTCTCACGGGCGTATGGGACATCCTACTTTCTCAGTGTCTTGGGCATCAGACTTATTCTGTTCAATGAAATATGGGCATAAGAGGATCATGTCAGTGCTGAAAGAAAATCTTTAGAGCTGAAGGGTGGTTTTGCTTGGATGATTCTCGTCTGCCGTAGTGTCGGCATACCCCACCCCCCCCAAGTGGACTCCCCATACCCTGGGTCCTGGAGACAGGAGCTGACTCTCCTAGGTCTTTGCTTGAGAGAAATGGGGATGCTCGTTATCACAGCAAAACTCAGCTCTTCCTGACTGACTGTATATCTATCATACATTAAAAAAATATATATTATCAAGGGATGTCACTCAGTTTGTAGGATGCTTGTCTGGTGTGCACAGTGATCCCCCCAGATGTGGGAGCACGTACTTGTCATCCTGACACTCAGGAGGTGGAGGCGGGGGAATCAAATGCTTAAAGTCAGCATTGGCTACACAGTGAGATCCAGGAGAGTCTGAACCAGAGGTTCTGTCTCAAAAATTATTTTAAAAAGATTTATTCAACAAGGTATTTACCTACTTAGCTGTTGAAAGCTCTGTACAGCAGTCACAGCAGAGTTTTTGTTCTTTCTGCAGTGCTGGGGGAGGAGTGAGAGCTTGCATATGCTAAGCATGGGCCCTACCTTGGAGCTGCAGCCTCAACCCTGGTGACAAACATTTAAACCAATGGGAAACAATTCAAAGCCCTCATATCAAACACAACTTGTGAATACTTTGATACATATATGTCTGAGAAATTATAGGATTGACTTGTGAGCATTCTGGATGAATGGGGTTTATAGACATTAGGTGTTTTAAGTTGCTGCTATTAGAACTCTTTGATAGTTCAGGCGAAAAGGAACCCTGATGGTCACAGATCTAGCACTTAAGAACACTGCCTTGGCAAACAGTATGGACTGGAGTTTCAAGCCAATGTGTGTGTGCCTGTGCCTGCTTCCAAATTACATACTCACTCTGCTACATTGCCCATTTCCGGATACTGCAAGACTTCTGTTTCTTCTGAAATCCAGAGAAAGCAAAGGGGGTGGAAGGAACGAAATTTAAAACACACACACACACACACACACACACACACACACACCAAACCCTCTGCCCTTTCAAATGCTTGCAGCCAGCCAAGCTCCCTGGGTTTGCTTTGACAGGCTGTCTTCCCTTCAAAATGAAAAGAGAGGCAGCAATGGACAGAAATAAAGGCCAGCTGTTCGGCAAAGCGAGATACCTGCACACATGCTTAGGAAGCGCCTGTTATTTCAGGAACCCCAGAGTCTGCCACCCGACACCTGCCTTGACACATTCCAGATGCATCAGCCTGGGCTGACATTAACCCAGGAGAGGGAGGATCTGGCTAAATTGTGTGTTTTTATACAGCTTTAGGAAAATGCGAGGGTTGTGGCAGGAATGCACTGATACCATCATTAATCAGCAAGTAGCATGGGTGAGTGGAGGGATGACAAGGGAGACTCTGGTGTTGGGGACACCAGAGAAGAGAGATCACAAGTACTGAGGTCATTTTTTTTTCAATCCTTAACGTTTTAGATCAAGTTTGTTGGCACAAAGAACCAAGGCGGGCAATGCCAATGTCCTTGTTCATTCATTCGTTCATTCATTCATTTGTTCATCTGAAAGCCATGTTGTGAGGACCACTAAGTCTGTTTGCAAATGGCATTTAAAGACAAGGAACAGAATATGACATACTGGGTTGTGTGTGTGTGTGTGTGTGTGTGTGTGTGTGTGTGTGGTTGGTTTGCTTCATTCTATTTTGATAGTCTCACTATGAAGACCAGGCCGGCCTTGGACTCACAGAGATCCACCTGCCTCTTCCTCCTGAGCAATGAGATTACAGATGTGCACTACCATGCCTCACAACACTCTGTGTCAAGGGCTGGAGAGATGGCTCAGTTGGTAAAACGCTTGCTGCATTAAAACGAAGGCCTGTGTATAAAAATCTGGGTATGGCGAATGTGCTTATAAGCCTGGTGTTGTGGACAGATGGGTTCCTGGGGCTCATTGGACGGCCAGCCTGGACTAATTGGCGAGTTCCAGACCCCACTGCTACACTCTTTTTCAAAACAAAGTAATAAAATAAAATATAAATACAAACGAACAAAAGTAACAAGGTGGACGGCTCCTGAGGGACAACATTTTGTGGCTGGACACTTCTATGCAAGTGCACACTATGTTCTGGTTGTGCCTCCCCTCCCCCACCTCATCTCCCTCTCTTCAGTACCAACATCTTCATCAAAACCCGGTCCTTTTGCTAGACTCATGACGTTTAGTGTGCTTCTGGGGCCTGTCTAATCTGATGGAGCCAAGACACAGGGGTGCAGCCTGGGTTGAACAGCACATTGCAAAGGCCAAAGTGTGAGAGACAGAGCCGCCAGAGAAGCACTTTGCAAGTCTCTCCACAGTCATGCTGGCAGGAAGTGCTCACAAGAGGGACTCCTGGGGGGAGGGTAAGGAGCAGAAGCTCAGAGATCCCTTCAGAGTCTAAGGACCCTGAGCTTGGAGCTCAGCTCTCCCTTCCCACCAACCAACCCTCCACGAGCCCCACCTGCTGGGCTGGCTGCAACAGCAACTATGAACAGCAGTCAGAAACTCCATTATCCGGTTATGCTGTTGGTGTGCTACCTAAAAGGATGCCACTATGTAGGCTGTGAAAAGAGCAGCATGACACTGCTGGGCTGTGATGAGCTGGGTTGATTTGCCTAGTCTCTCTGGTAAAAAAGCACATGTTCCTGTGGGCTCTTCATGTCTTCATACAGTGCATCCTCAGAGACTGAACACAGGATGAAGTTCACTTAAGGTTATCAGAGATGATTAGATCCATGTGGGGATTCAACCTATATTTTTAGTTTTTATCCCAAGATTCTACCTGGCCATGTTCAATCTTAGATAGACACATGGGCTGGGCTGTCTGGGGACCTTGTTACGAGGTCGCTTCCAGAGCCTGAGGTCGGCGGGGGAAGCGTCTCAGCGCAAACGTGAGGGCCTGAGTTCAGCCTGTAGTGGCACGGTGTGTCCTTCAGTTCCAGCACAGGGAGCTGGACACGGGTGGCTCCGGGCTCATTGGCCGGCAGGGTTATATGTAGTGGCACGGTGTGTCCTTCAGTTCCAGCACTAGGGAGCTGGACACGGCCGGCAGGGTTATATGAATGGATGAATGTCAAGTTCAACAGAGACCTTGACTCAAAGAGTAAGGTGGAGAGTGGTAAATGAAAACTGTCATGAGCAACCTCTGGCCTCTG
This sequence comes from Acomys russatus, assembly GCF_903995435.1. Taxonomy (NCBI): domain Eukaryota; kingdom Metazoa; phylum Chordata; class Mammalia; order Rodentia; family Muridae; genus Acomys; species Acomys russatus. Next base: position 66,591,605 of record NC_067143.1, on the reverse strand, counting down.
AACTCACGTGCCTGTGCACATGCGTGTGCACACACACACATAAACACACACATACATACACACACATGAAAACACACACACACATAAACACACACACATACATACACACACATACATACACACATGAAAACACACACACACACATAAACACACACACACATAAACACACACATACATACATACATACATACACACACATGAAAACACACATACATACACACATACATACACACACATGAAAACACACATACATACACACACATACATACACACACACGAAAACACACATACATACACACATACACACACATATATACACGCGCATACACACACACACACACACACACACACACACACACACACACACACACACCACACTAGTACGTTCAGATTAGGCAGAACTGAGGATCCTGTGATTCAAATTATGTCCCCGTGACTGATGCTCATTCTGCTGGTCCATCAAGCCGCTCTCACGCAAACAGTCTCCCACGGCCACTTTATCCTGGGATTTGAGTGGGCCCACCCAAGAGTAAGAGCAGAGTCCAGTGCCTCCTTCCCCAGGGGCCGGGAGAACAATGACATATACCTCGGAGCACCCATACTCAGTCAATTTGTTTCTTTGCAGAAAATAAGAATGACCTGCCATTCGTGTCCCCTAATTCTCCCAGGAATGAAACTGCACCTCCTCACTCCATGTTAGAGGTTAGGAGATGACAGTTCAGCAGTTTAGCAAAGAAAGATGATCCAACTCCAGTTCATGGCTGTTCAGCTGCTGGCTTTGGGCCTTGGAGTCATGTGCCTTGCATTCTGAGACCTGCTTCCTTGTCTATAGTTAACAACTGTTAAGTTGATTGTTCTGCTTTTTTTTTTTTTTTTTTTAAATTTACTTTGAGCTTGACTGTGTCTCCTTAGGTTTAGAGAATGAACTCTTTTTTTCCCCCTCATAAATGTAATTGCTGACATAAAGGAGGAAAGCCCTGATGTAATTGAGCAAGTAGATGTTTACAACCCTCTTCAAGCCAGTGAGTTGCTGGCATACAAGATTTATGACAGCCAGCTAAGAAAGTGGGAATAAAAAAAGAGGGGAAGACCAAGACTGAGGAGAGACTGGGTCTGGATGAGTTGGCGCCCTGATGCTCATATACTTCATAGCACTCAGCTGGGTCACTTTTTGGAGACTATTTAACGAGATAATGAAGTTTCCCCTAATAAACACCTAATCTTGGCAGAGCTCGACTCCTAAAGACAACTCCATAAATTACAAAGATGGTGTGTGTTAAAGATTTGCTGAGGCCATTCTCCAGTGAAACAGAACTGCTGGTGGTACTGCTTTTGTTTTATGACACAAAGCCTCATTTGTCCCATGCTGGTCTTGGACTTGCTATGGCACTGAGGGCAACTTCTTCCTGAGTTTTAATCTCCTTTTTCTATCTCCCAAATGCTGGGATCATAGGCACCACCAAACCTGGCTTACGCAGTCCCGGGATGAAAGGCATGCTAGGCTGGCACTCCACCAACTGAGCCACACCCTCAAGCCTGAAGTTGATGAAGTTGTAAAGGTCATTGTCCGGGAGACTTGCATCAGTCCCCGAAAGGGCTCAAACCTTCTGGAAGGAGAGGCTCCCATGTTTTCATCCAACCCCAGATAAATGGATACAGATGTTCCTTGAACTTGATCAACTCGCCTCTCAGCATGAATGCAAAATTGATTGGGCCAAATCAGAGCCCATGCCAGTGAAGGCTGGCTGCACTCAGAAATAAAATCAGCCACCTCCCATTTACTTAGAAGTCTCCGGCTTAAAATACACTGGAGGAAAATGTGTGCTTCGCTTTAGAGCAAGAGCCAAATTGCACAGCGACAAAATTATTCCCATCAGCGTGACAGCCTCAGCCAATCGCTCCCTTTTTTTTTAATGTGCTGAAAGGAGGCAACTTGGCATCATTAAAATAGGATTTTTTTTTCCAGAAATACATCATGAAGTATGGAGAAGCTAGAAACAGAGGAAGGGACCGTGCTTCAATCTAATTCTGAGGCTGGACCTTTTTGAGTTGTCTGCTCTGGGTATAACACAAAGGCTTTATGGAAATTGGGTTGGCCTGCCTCTTGTCCCTGACGATCTTGATATAGCATGGATGTGGGTGGTTTCCCTTTAACTCAGCTCCAGTATTTCCAGAAGCAACTCTTTTGTTGAATGATTGTCTCCAAATGACCCTTGACTTTCTATGTCATTTGGCAAACTCCAACCTGATCAGGCCTTTCCTGAGCTCTTAGTCGGGGGCCATTGATGGCTCATGCTTTCATCTCCTTGCTTGCCATGAGTCCCATGCTTCTCCCTGCCTTTCATTCCCCAAGGACGCTCTAGAAGCAATCCAGAATGTATTGACATCCTATGAAAAGCAAAGGTCCAATCCAGGATGTATTGACATCCTATGAAAAGCAAAGGTCCAATCCAGCATGTATTAACATCCTACAACATGCAAACGTCCAATCCATGATGTATTATCCTATGAAATGCAAATGTTCGCTTAGACAGCATTTGTAAGGGATGTGTGGACCCAAAGGCAACCAGATGTGCTCACTTCTCCACTAGCCTCTTCCTCTGGAGAAGGATTCATGCTCAGCCCCCAACATTGGCCAGCTTCTTGCTCAACCTCAGCTCTCCCAGATTCCAGATGCCTTCTGCCCTCTCACATCTGTTTCACGTTGCCACCCTCTCTGCTGAGAAGTGACAGTGTGCATTTCTTTCTGTGCTGAGTCTCATTATGTTCTGTTGAGGGACATCGTGTTTGGTGACCAGGCGTTGCTGTCCGTGCCTGTTTCCAGTGTGCACCTAAGACTTTCTTTCCCGACTTCTTTTTAAAATCCAGTGATTTAATGTCTCTTCCCAGAAGACGAGTTAAAGAGAAAAGAAATAAATTCTTCAAATATCTATAAGAACACATAACTCTACTTTTATTTCAGAGAAAATTGGTCACCATTGATTTTTAAGGATGAAAGTTGTACAGATGAAGGGAAGCCATATTGTTCAATCAAAGCCCAGTGACGCAGGGGTGATCAAAGGTTTGCCTCAAGTGTCAACTCACATCTACTGGTGGTATTGTCTGACATGCTGTGGTGCGAGCGAGCAGGACTGCTTGACAGAATTTCATGGAAAGAATCAGAAATGTGGCCTTGGGCTTGATGGAGAGATATGACCAACATCCATCCACTTTTAAAAATGCTAACTGTGGTATAAGACAATTCTCATTTCCCTTATTACTTCTACCAGATATATGTGCAAAGTAGTTCTGAGAAAAAGTCAAAATTCCCAAGGCAAAGTATCAGGTGACCCTTTCTCCTCAAGCAGTCATTTCTGCCAAAAATTGGGTCACACGTGCCAGCTCTGGTTGATTAACCCTTGCCAGGATAGCTAGGCTGTCCAGGATTGATTAGTAATGCCTACTTTGCCCAACATACTATTTATTCTGCTTGAGGAGACAATAAGGCAATCAAAGCGCTGATGGCATCTCATAGGACCACACGAGTTATTCTCACATTGGCCAGAAGAGAAACAGATGGTGCCATCAACTGTCAGCAACCTCGTTCCTCAGCATGGAGACTGCACCTTTTCCTCTCTAGTATAGAATGTTTTGCAAAGCACTGAAACTCTCAGCAACAAACTTAGAGATGAACTGGCCTCTCCTATCACCACCTGAGTTCAGACAATGGGCATCTCAGTCCCTTCTTTGTTGCTGTTGGACAGGACTGTGGACACTGTGTCTGTGTGCTATATTTTCATTGTCTCATATATTTGAAATTTATTCTCATTAGACAAAAATTTCAATTAAGAAAGGTCACAGAAACATGCCAACAATGCTAGACATCAAGTAAAAATTATAATTCAGAAAAGTGTGAGTCATCCTACATGTCTATAATTTTATAATCTCTCAAACTATAGGACCCATAGAGAGTTGCTTTTCTTTGAAGAACAAAGTTACTTCTGGGAGAGAACAGATCATCCTGAAATGACCTCAATCTGTACTAGCTGTGGGTATTTATGGAGGCCCCATGACAGATTGGTAAACAAGGAAATTTAACACACTTTCAGCCATCGTTCCTGGGAGTGTGGCCTTGACATGGCGAGTATTGCTTCATAAAATAAAACCTATGAAATCGCTTGACAACACACCTTACAAAGAGCCCATATTTACCACCATCAGAGAACATATAAACAAAAATCTGCTAAAGCAAACAAAATAAAATTAGCAAAACCCTACTTATGTTCTCATTGTTTTTACATGCACCTATCATCTGTCTGTCTGTCTGTCTGTCTTTGTATCTATTGTGTGTGTATGTGTGTCAGGGGTGGGGTGGGTGTTTTCTATGCTATTATCATGTGTGTCATAGAGATTGAATTCAGCCTGTCTGGTTTGGCTTTATGAGCCTTTCTTTTTCTTAACAGAGAAGTGACGTCAGTGGTGCCTCCAGTGAGGAGAAATGAGTTTTGTCCTTTGAGAGACCCTGTAACATCCTGTGCCTTTGCCTGGGTGTCACACTTTGTTATTCTCCAGTGAACCATTTGCATGTGTGGTACGCACATCTCTGTGTTGTATTAAATTTTTTGAAAGACAAAGTGTACCAAGCTGCATGAATTACTGTTAGTGACTTGGAGTTAAATTTCTAGTCAGGGCACTGCCTTGTGATCTCTGAAGCTAGCGGGTTTCAGGCCAGACCTTGGGAGGGAGCAAGCCCGATGCCGTCAAGAAAACTACACAGTATCTCAAAGAACGCCCTTTGCCACCTAGAAAAACATCATGAAAATGTATATGGAAAACTTAGACGGTAGTCTGCTTTGAAATGTGAATATAAAGAACCCTCAGGGCGGGCTGGAGACATGGCTCAGCAGTTATGAGCACTGGCTGCTCTTCCACGGGACCTCGATTCAATTCCCAGCACCACAAAGCGGCTGATAGCTGTCCTGATTCCCTCTTCTGACATGTAGAATTCTGCATGCATGTGGTGCACACACACACACACACACACACACACACACACACACACACACACACACACCCCTAATTAATTAATTTAAAATTTTTATTGTTAAAATATAACCCTAAGGGCCTAGGAAGACAGCTCGGTGGGTAAAATCACATGTTGTGTGAGCCTGATGACCCAAGTTGGATCCCTAGAACCCTAGAACCCGCTTTCAACAATAACAACAAAAACCAGCTGAGTCCTGTGCTCCTGTAACCCCAAAACTGTTAGGAGGATTGATGGAGCCAGTTACTTGCCAGCCTAGCTCAAAAACAGACCCTATCTTAGGGAAACAAGGGCACTTGAATATCTCTTCCTACCGCCACACAAAAAACACACACACCACCCTCACAAATTAAAATTAAAAATTAAAACTACATTACAGCTTAAATGCATATGTAAGCAACAAATTCAGTATAATACTAGACACAAGACAATGCTATCTACATCTCACAACTAAAGAGAGGTTGGCTAAAAAAATTTGGATAACGGGGAATTCTAATTCCTGAGAAATGGTGAGCACATCTAAGTGGGGCTGTCTGTGGGCACATAGGATTTTCACAAATCTTTCTTATATGGCGTGTACCCCACAGACCTGTCTACAGAGTTGTGTCTGGAAAGATTTTTATAAACTGTCCAGTGTTTTCCTATTTTCTCATATAAAGTGAGGACAGGAGGAAGAGTTTGATCTCCCACAGGGAAGGTTGACCCCCAAAGATTTAGAGATAAAGAAAAATAATAGAGTTGTCAAAAGAGATTCCCTACTCCCCATGGGCCTGATAGATATTTGTCAACTCTTGTCAGGGAGGGTTATCATTACAGCTCTTAGCTTTCCCTGGAAAACAAGAAGCTTCTGGCGCTATAATACGTTCTTAAGTCATTACACAGGACAGAGGTTAGGGAGACGGCTCGCGGATCTCTGGGGCTTGCTGGTCAATCAGTCTAGCCGATGAGAAGTCCTTCTTATGTATAAACACATAAACACATGTAAACACACACACACACACACACACACACTGGCCTAGGATAGTAAAACTCCAAAGGGGAACTATTATGAAATACAAAGATTCTTAGACCACAGAAGGCTGGAGACAAGAGAGCGCCCCCGATGGTCAGAGCCGCCCACCCGATGCATTGGGGCTTTAAGGGAAAGAAGCTATACAGGACTTTTTTATGTGTCATTTAAAATAAACAAACAAATTTTCGAGCAAAGCTGCTGTCTCTGAGAATCTCATTTACCCGCATCCCCACGGAGTTGACACTTCGGAATTGAAGCAGGTGTTGGGCTGGGACAGAATCACACCACTGGGAGTCTCAGGACGGGATTTGCTGTGTTGCTGTGTCCCCCCCCCCCCTACCCCGTCTCTGTCGTGGGTGGAGACAGAACATACAGAGAGATTTGCCGTCCACAGAAGAGTGTTGAGGGACTTGGGAAAGTGAGAGGATAGCATACATCAGGGAATGGCCATCCTTTCTCACTAACTAGCCATTTTCCCACTCTAACGCTGGACTCTTCCTGCTGCTGCTAAAATCCACCCTGAAAGCTGAGGAGAGGAAAGAAAGTGGGGAAGCAGGGTGTGGCGGTGGGTGCCTGCAATCTCTAGCCCTAGGCTGGGGGCAAGAATGTCACCGGTTCGAAGCCAGCCTGGCCTGCATAGAGAGGGAGAAGGAAGGGGTGGGGAGAGGAGACTGAAGGGGAGGGGAAGAGAAAAGACAGGGAGGAGGGAAGAGGGGAGGGGAGGAAAGGGGAGGGAGAGATGGGGGGAGGAGATGGGATGGGAGAGGAGAGGGGATGGGCAGGGAAGGAAGAGGGGAGCAAATATGGGAAAGTTACTAAGGTTTTGTTTATCATCTAAGCATTCTGGGGTGTTGGCTCACTGATGTGGCTGCCAGCTTCACAGTTTTCCCCAGGGTCACCCATTTCTTCAGGCACTTGCTGAGTGTCTCCTCCATGCCAGGCACCATTCTGGGCACTGGTGATAGACAGGAGCCTTGGCCACAACTCCAGGGAAGAGTTTTACTTTCAGAGAGGTAGTAACTCTCAGGCCCCCACACCTTCATTTTAATAAAATCTCTCTCCACTCCACTCATCACCTGAGTGTGATAAGGGGATATTTTCTGACTGTGTCATATGCGTGAGTTCCTTCTCTGGCAGGCTTTTTAATCCATGTCTGAGGGCAGTCAGGACTAAATGAAATTATGAGGATAAAAAAGGAAAATGCAAAAAAAAGTTTTAATTGGCTAACTCTGATCTGCCTGCTGTGATTGTATCACTGACTTGGCAGCTTGTCACTTGTGGTTGCTAGGCAACCCTGAACAAGAAGGCAAACATGTCAGCCTGTGTTTTCTGTGGTGTTTGAGTCTTTCAGGGAGTCTGGGGCTCAAGGCTGGTCCCATCTGACCCTTAACTGGGATGTCCTGTGTGTCCCATGCTTGGCCCCCTGGTTTCAACCCTAAGCTTTTTGTGTGTGTGTGTGTGGGGGGGCCAGTTCTTGGTAAAACTCTGGGCCTTATTCAGTGCTCTAGCTGTGGCCTTGTCAGAAAGACCCCAGTGACCCTGGCCCAGGTCCTCCTGAGCCCTAAGGTACATCACATCAACAGAGCATGCTGAGAGTCAGGGGCAGAAGAAACAGTCTGCTTGCCTTCTCTGCCCAGTGGGAATTTCCCTCTCAAACTGTCGTTCCTTTTCATAAGCTCGCAGGGAGCCAGCCAGTCAGACAGCCTGGGTCTGTTGGACTTGTGCAAGCTGTGTGGCTTCAGGCATGCTGCCCAGCTCCTCTGTGTCTCTGTTTCCCCATCCCAGACAAAAGAGTGTTGTGACATAGAGATCTCTCTTACCTCCCAGGGTGCTGCTAGGGTCTTCCTGAGAGGAATGCACACAAGCATGTTGACTTCAGCTCTTAAGATGTCTGGTGGAGGAGTTACATCCTATAGCATCCCGCCCTCCTGACTGGGCATCTCAGAGAACTTCGCTTCATTTGTCGATCCCAGAAGCTGGAAAGGAAGCTAACTAACGGTCCCAGGGTGTCCTCGTTCTTGGAGTTTGAAATGAGAATTGCAAGGTCAGGGTGATGTACCCAAAGCCACACCGCAGTGCCTGGAAGTGGGGGCTCAGTCGCCACCATGAAACTTGTCCGTTAGGCGGTGTGGAGAGTTGCATGTTGAGCACGGCTTGCAGGTGATGGGTACCAGGAGTTGTCCCAGTTATCAGAGCAGTGCTCAAAGCACACAGCTTCTCAGAAGAATGGCTTGCTTTTCGGAGGAGGCGTCACACACTCCAGGCAGTCACTATCATGGAGGATGCCTCAGTTTCCCTTGAAGCTGAGAAGGTTCGCCAATACCTTCAGGAGGACCTGCCTGCTTCACTGTGGTTTCCAAATACTTCCCTAGCCTGCCTCCTGCTTTCACTCAATCCAGTTCCTCCCTCCACCTTGCTGAGGATGAGCAAGAAGATGCTGGGACTGCGGTGTAAGCTGCTGCAACAGGGCACAGAGATGCACACACGGCTCTCTTCCCTGCTTGCTTTATGCCGACACCGGGGTAATGTTATCGACATCTTCCTCAGCCTTTCTATCTGGTGCTGTGGCCCTTGTCCGTGAATTCTCCACCTCATCCCTGTGATTTATTTATTTACACTAAAGCATCAGCTGTTCATCACCTCTCTTTGAGTTTCTACCAGGAGGTAGATTTTGGTTCATTGTTATCTTCCTAGTCCTTGAAATAGGTTGACACCTGAGGTGCTTGATAAAATGTACTGATTGTATAGACGCCTTAGTGCGAGGCTCCTTCCCCCTTGCTCTTCCCGTCTTGTGCTTCCTAGCTCTTCTTTGTCCCTCCAGCGTCAGGTGCAAAGGTATCCTCCATTTGGAATTTCCGTCCTTATCTCTTCCTCACGGGGGGTTGTATTAGTTATTTTCTCACTGCTATGACAACATACCTGACAAAAACAAGTTAGTCAAGTAAGGATTTGTTTTAGCTTATAGTCTGCGGGTACAGACCGTCACAGCAGGGACGACGGCACAGCAGAGAGAAAGCAAGGTAGCCTCTCACATAGAAGTCACAGTCAGGAAATGGAAAGAGGAGGCTGGTGCTCCTCCTTTTTTATTCTGCCTGTCTGGCCCACAGAATGTTGCCACCCACGTTTCAATAGCTTTTCCCACACCAGCTAGCTCAGTCTATAAACTGCACCACAGACCTGCTCAGGGCTTGTCTTCCGGGCAGCTCTAGCCTCTGCTGAGTGTGCTATCAACATCACTTTAATATCAGCCTTGCAGTCCTCTGTTTCCCTGCCGTTGCATCAGGGGCTTGGCTCACCTGTAATGGGAGGAGTAATTGAACAGGAAGAGGCTGTCTTTGATGTGTAGCTTGGATGCCTGCTCTGATCCTAATCCCAATCCTGACCCCAGAGCCTCGTCCATCCCCTTGCCTCCAAACCAAGCCCAAAGAGCCACATGGAACCCACACGAGCTCCATCCTTGCAGTTCCAACTCAGGGTATTGACCCTGGGACAGCACAGAGTGTGTTAAACTTGTCCAGATAACAGCAGCCAACATACACAGGATGCCATCTTGCCAGCTGTGATTTGGGCATGGCTGCTCTGTGCTGTGGAGCTGCCCTATCGTTTCAGTATGTTTAGCAGCATTCCTGACCTCCACCCGTATACTAGTCACACACACTAGTGAGACAACCAGAATGCTGCAGACATGGACGAAGGATCCCTTTGAAGCAGTTTGGACATCCTCTCCCTGAGAAACCTCAGTGCAATCCCTTACTGTGAATGAATTAGTTTAACCCTCACAGCAATGAGAGAAGAATGTACTATCGCCTAATCTGTGTGAGGTATAGATGATGCCGGTGCCTCTCCAGGAGGTCAGTCGACCCTCTGAAAGCCGCACAACTAGGAGTCAACAGAACTGAGATGTGAGCTAGGTCATGTGGATTCTGCATTTATGCATGGAACTAAAGGCTGGAAGTCAAGTCAAGGATGAGGATGGGACAGTACTAAGTGGTATCAAGTGTCTGTAGTGTCCAAACGCTATTCCACAGCCCCTTTACGGATTAATTGGTTTAATTTAGACTTTTAGGCAGTAATTGTCATTTATAGGATTATTCAGGGCAGGAAACTGAGGCACGGAAAGCACCCACCTGACTAGAGGTGAATCATGCACAAGTCAAAGCTGGCCAGACTGACTCTCAGACTCCTGACCGGGCAATGAGGGAAGGAAGTCCCCCTGCACTGAGCCTGCAAAGTCACACTGCCCTCTGCTCTGCTCCCTCTGCCAGGTGAGCCCAGTGCTGTGCCCAAGGTCTTCTGAAGTAGCTTCTGAACCCTTCATGTCCAAAGTGCCCGACTCCCCAGGCAGCTGGCCCTGAGGTCACAAGGAGCAGCTTTCATGTACCAAAGTGGTTTCGCTTATAAAGCCAAATGGCAAAGGGCCAGCAGCTCCCTCCAGGGCTGAACCTCCCAGATAGGGTCAGCCTTCACCTGTATCCTAACCAGGCTTAACAGAAGATGAGGCAGAGATCCTGAGGGCATTTTCACTTCTCAAAAGTGAAAAGGAGGAAACAAAAGGCACAGTCTTCAGTTCTGCCCCTTGCAGTTGTTAGCAAGGCAGAGGTGGTTTGTGTGCTCCAGAGGTGGCTCCTGACATGATGGCCTCAGTGTTTAAAATAATGGCCTGGTCATTTTCTCTCAGCCCATTCAGCCAACGAACCCAAATAGAATTATTGGAGAATTGTAACATAATGGGTAAAATGTTTCTTCTGACTTTGGCTGTGGCTGGTTGTAGTGACTTGGAGGCAGCAAGATCCCCATTTATCCTGAGATGACAATATGCCTTCTCTAAGCAGGATGACCCCAAAGCGGCAAGAAGGACCAGTGCGAAGGGATGGCGGTTTATCACCTGTGCACTGAGACACAACTGACCCCTGGGCCCTCAGGAGGAGAGCTGCTGCTGAGGGGACGCCCCTGCGTCCACAGTGAAGCAAGCTCGGGGATTCTCTTACACGCTCTCACCTTCACCAAGACGCAGAGGAAAAGGCAGAAATACACAGCACAGGCTATCTCTGTGTACAGACATTTTTCATAAAAATCTCAAAATGGCGCCTAGGTGAGAACAGTGAACATCATGAAGAAAGACAAGTGAGGTAACGCTGGCCCTGCCAGGTCTTAAAGTACACGCTCAGGCCACAGCAGTTACAAGAGAAACAGAGACGGTGCAGAGAACCGTCAATGAATCAAATCATGACATTGTTCTCTGTTCTAGCTCCCTGTTTTCCTTTTTCGGCACTCCCACATAAACGCACGTGTCCACAGGGAATGTATTGTTGTAAATCAACTAAGGAAACAAGGCTTATTAAACAGAAGAGTCTTGGGGAGACAGAAATCAACTTCAATTATTTGAAAACACATAGGTAAACAAGAGAAACAAAGAGGAGGGCCTTTTTTTTCTGCCTGGGGTTAACACCTGCAGGCAGCCACCAGTCCCTTCAGCCCTGGAGAATTAAAATACAGATGGTGATATTACCTGGAGGCCAGGAGTATGAATTCCCTTTGATGCTGTCACCAGGAGCAGAAAAGCAGCTTCTATATGTCGACCTCACACGACTGCTCCTATTAATCTCATATGACTGCCCCATTGCTAAAAACTAATTGCTAGGGATTCTGGACAATGTAGTTTCCAGGCATCTCACTGTGCTAGTGGAGTGGGTCATGTACAAGCACAGGCCCAGTAGAAAGAACACGGTGCAGAAGGTTGTCTTAGTTACTGCTCTATTGTTGCAAAGAGACTACAAGACCAAAGCAACTTACAGAATAAAGAATTTAACTGGGGGCTTGCTTTCCGTTTCAGAAGGTGAGCCCACAACCATCATGGCAGGGAACATGGCAGCAGGCAGGTAGGCCTGGTACTGGAGATGCAGCTGAAAGCTCATACGTGATCTGAAAGTCTCAGGCTGGGAGAGTTGGGGGAGGACAGTAAGTGAGATTGTGCTTGGTATGGACTTTTAAAACCTCACAGCCCACCTTCCATGACACACCCACCCCAATAAGGCCACACCTTCTAATCCTTTCCAAACAGTTTCACTAATTGGGGACCAAACACTCAAATAAATGAGCCTATGGGGTCTATTCTTATTCAACCCACCACCGGGGTTTATATTCTTTAATGGTCAGAGACGTGAGTAAGAACCAAAATAACCTAGAAAGCATATTATAATACATTAAAGTAAAACAAGTGTGTCAAAGACCAGTTTTGACACGCAGACTTAGGTGGGATGTAGAGTTGGCATAGGGAGAGGGGCCAAAAGCTAGTTGTTCTTGGCATCTCTGGGCCAGAATACAGTAGTTTCTGGCAAGAAACTGTGAATTCCATTGAATTGTTTAGGGGCCAGAGCTGATGGCTTCTGGGTAGAAACTCTGATGTTTCTTTAACTCTTTAACACCCTGAGCTTGAGGCTTTCTGGCCACTGTCTCTGCTGCTTGCAGGAAAGGACTCTGAAACTCTCTTTAATTCCTTAACAACCAGAGCCAGTGGTTCCTCTAGCATCTAGGGGCCAGTATTCTTTGCAATCAGTGAAAAACTATAAACTGTCTTTAACTCTTTAAACTCTTTAAAAGCCAGTATTGATGGCACTTGGCTTAACTGCCACTGGTAGTAGGTAGCAGGGAGATACTTGAGTTGATGGCATCCGACTCACTCTGTCACTGATGATGGTCGGAGGGCTGCTACTGATGGCCAGATGATAAGGAGAGAAAAGGAGGAAAATCACACATACACTTGGTAGATGAAGTAAAGGTAGGCTCCAACAACTTCAAACAAAAATACATACCTACAATCAGACAGACAGGCACATGTTTGGTGTATGAAGCAAACTCTCAAGAGCAAGCTCTAATGAGCAGGCTCCAAAAGGCTCCAGAAACTTCACACAAACACATACATACATAAAACATACATACATATATGCATACAGACAACCATACAGACATGCAGACATATACACATTCATATACTGGATGGATAGAGCAAAGCTCCAAAATCTTACACACACACACACACACACACACACACACACACACACACACCACATCTGGTGGATGAAGTAAACCCCACAAACTCCAACAACTTTTATCATTTCTTGTTTTCTTTTATATTTTTAAGGCAAAATTGTCTACATCAGAAGAAAAATTACTTCATAGCCATAAAAACAATTATCACAGAAACAAATTTGTTAAATCAGGATTATTAATTATTTGTTCATAACTAAAAGTTTCTGATCTAGCACTTCATTCTCCAAGTTCATTGTAAGTTCAAAGCAATAGCTTCTTCATGTCATAGGTTAGCAAGGTTGACAAGTTTTGAGGAATCATAGCAGAATAATTGTTTATATGTCTTTCCATTAAGGCTCACACCGAACTAAACATTCTTCATTTATCTCTTAGCTCCACAAATTCATTATAAGCTCAAAGTAATATTTTTATCTGTCTTTCATCTCACAAGCTCATTATAAGTTCAAAGCAATACTGTTTGTTTGTTTTTTGTTTTGTTTTGTTTTGTTTTGAGACAGGGTTTCTCTGTGTAGTCTTGGCTGGTCACTTTGTAGACCAGGCTGGCCTTGAACTCAGGGAGATCTGCCTGCCTTCTCTGCTTTCCTGAGCTCTGGGATTATAGTTGTGCACCACTGTGCCTGGCTAGAGCAATTTTTTAATCTCATAGGGGCTTTTTAAAACCCAAGAAACATATTATCTTATGTCTTATTCGTATAGCTTAAATTGGTTATCATGATGCATGCCAGGAGCCACCATCCCATCTCTGGACCTAGCCTGGAGTGAATGCCTTCCTAGATCATAAATTTGCCTCAAGCTTGTTCTTTTTTCTAGTGCAATTTATGCGATTGTGACATATGAAGGTTCACAGAACTCCCATATGTATTCTTTGCTATTCTCCAGGAAGGGACCTTAAAGCTACTTGAATCAAATCAGGAATTCTATAAAATCACTATCAGGAATTACAAGATCATCAACCCATGAAACCACCATTATTCCATAAAATCTTCATATTGACACTACAACGAATGTGTCCAACAAAGTGGATGAATACCAAAGAAGCCGTCGCCCCAGAACACAGGGAGAGAAGATCTCGCTTCCAGCCACATCACACGAGAGAGACGAGGAATACCGCAATGGCTAACAGGAAAATGTGTATCAGCAGCACGAAGCAGTCTGAGGACAAAGTCCCTGGGGTCCCTGCCTCACCGCGGCATATCCATTATCAACTGTGCAAAACGAGTGGTCTGTCTTCAGGAAGCTTGCCTGCTTGCCACAGCCTTCTCTGCATAGATGGTGCAATAAATGTGTCATGCATATATTAAAATAAATAAGCTCAAATCCAACAAACTATCGAATAAAGATGGGGCTGCACACACACAGAGGGCTCAGCATGTCTGCCCAGTGGGGTTCTACTCAGGAGGGAAATCGCAAGAACTTTAGTGTACACATCAACGCGGATGTGACAATAAGCTCTGTGTCACTATGATAGAAAAAAAAAAATACCTGTGTAAACAACCTAACAAGTGCAAAGATTCATTTTTGGCTCACAGTTTAAGAGTTCTTAGTCCAAGTTTGTTTCACTTTGTTGTTTTTTAATCTATGGTGAGACTGCATGGCATAGGAAACTGCTTACTTCCTGGTGGCCAAGGAGAATGAGAGAAAGAGGGAGAAAGAGAGGGAAGGAGGGAAGGATGGAGGAACGGAGGGAGGAAGCAAAGGAGGTGTATCAGGGTCACAGTACCCTTTCTTTAAGGGCATGTTGCTAATAACCTACTTCCTCCAGGTAGGCACAACCTCCTAAAAGTTCCAGAACCTTCCAGCATCACCGCCATCAGCTAGGAACCAAACCTTCAACATGTGAACCTTTGGGGGAAATATTCCAGGTCAAACCACAACAAGGGATTAATTTCAGTAATAATAGTTGGATGAAATAGGCCACAGTAGGAATTTATAATGGTATTCCGTCTCTTTTAAGTTCCAAAACTGAAAAAGAAAATACGACTTCTTAGGCAAACATGACTGGGTGGTAAATCCATGAAGATAATTGAGGAAACAAAGCTAGAATTGTGGTTACAGCAGAAGGGAGAAGACAGGAGCCAGACAACGATGAGGATGACAATGGTGGGGGGGTGTAAGCTAGACAACTTCAGGTATCATTTCTCCAAAAGCCATATACTTTATTTTAAAATTTATTTTGTGTGTGATTTCATGTGTACAGGCACACTCAACTGTGCATATGCAGAAACAAGAGGTCAGTGTTAAGTGCCTTCCTCTACCATCCTCCACAGTAGGCTCTGAGGCAAGGTCTCTCACTTGAGCCTGGGGCTCACCATTTCTCCTAACCTGACTGAACAGTGAGTCTTCAGTGTCTACCCACCTCTGGCTCTCTAGCACTGAGGAGGTTATAAGCAGAAACCATCACGCCCAATTTTTACATGGGCTCCCGAGGACAGAATACCATTCTTCCTGCTTTGCGTGGCAAGCACTGTACCTACCCACTGAGCCATCTTCCTAGTGCATCCACTTTATTTTGACGAAGAGTTTCTCATTTGCCTGGAGCTGACTGGCTCTGCTAGGCTGGCTGGTTAACAAGCTTCAGGACTTCTCTCTTCCTCTCCAGTGATAGGCATTATAAACTCTTCTTTTTAGGGGCCCTGAGGGATCAAACTCAAGTCCTTGTGCTTATTACTTTACCAACTTATCTACCTTCCCAGCCAATATAGGAGTATTCTAGCTCATAAGTTATATGGCAGGAAAATTAGCATTTGCTGCATTGTTGTCTAAATTATGTGTGTGTATCCTTTTGGCACATATCACAATGAAGTTGAAAAACAGAAAAAAAATAAACATGAAAAGGAAAAATACAAACTGTGCAATGATTTCAGGAAACATTCAACAATATTTTGGATCCAAGGACTGTATATTTAAATAATCAGCAATCCTTTAACAATGGGTTAACACAGATGCTAAACCCTGTAGTTCTGGTTTGCACAAGGGCAGTGAAAAAGTCTGTTCTCTAGACAAATATCACATGGTTACACAGTTCCAGAGAACTATTTGGCAGTTTGCATCAGGAGCTTTGAAAAATACCCACATCTAGGGAAAATGGCTCAAAACTCCAATAAAAAGTTTTATGCACACAATCGCGGTCATTTTACTGTTGCCATAATAGTGAGAAATTTAGGAAGATTATGGAGAAACTAAATCATGATGGATACAATGAAGCATTATACAGCATTTAATGATGATTGCAGAGATTGTCATTATCCTGGGGAAATGCTTATGTAGGATTATTTAGTGAGAAAAGGCAAACCTCAAACTTCATACCCCAAATGACCCCATCCGCTCACACTGGAAAGAAATGCAGCAGTATCAATAGCCACTGCATTGGGTCCCAAGATCACCAATACGCCCCCTCCTCACTTTCCCCTGTATTTTCCAATTTCCTAAAATGAGCAGTTATTACTTTTATGGTAGGGAGGGAAGGATGTGGAGATTTAATAAAGAATAAAAGTCCAGTTTGAGTCATGTTTTTTCCCCATAAGGCTGTATCACACAAGTTTTCAGCTTTTAGCCTGGAAAATTTCAAGAACATTGTCTTGTGGCAAAGAGATGGAAGGCAAGGTCCACCCCACGGACCTTCTTCATTTCCACCTGGACTTACCCAGTAATGGAAAGCGTAGTCAGTAGCTACTGACTGTGGTGCTGGCCGTTCTGTTAGCACGACATGTTATTCCTGTGAGATGAAAATGCTATCCCCTCTTTAGTGGTGGAGAAGCTGAGACTGGTCTGGCTTATGACAGTTAACATGACCACTAAATGACAAGGCAGCATCTCTTTCTTCCCACAGGATGAAGTGCCAGAGTAGAGTATATGGTTAAAGTCACAGAAACGTGGCTTGGAAAGCACTCTGCCTGGATGCAGAGTTCCGCTCAACTCACCGCTTCTGACACGTCACATGGACTTAACTTAGCTTCCTTGTGCCTCAGTTTCAACACAGACAGATGGGGATAAGAATGCCGTCTTTCTCATAAGGCGTGATGCCAACCAACTATTAGATAGCTCCTGGCACTCAGGGAGGACACGAGCAAAAAGATGGCACTGACTAAAGTCTGGCTCACCCACTGGAACACCACCTGAGATGATCTCCTCTAAGATGTATTTGCACGGACAGTGGGCAATGAAGACCAGAAAAGGGACTGAAGAAGCAGAGACGCCCATCGTGAGTGCGGTGGTGGTCCTGGTTCCTGTCCATCACTGTGTGGCCTGTCACGGACAATTGTCTTTGGCCAACAACAGTAACTTTGAAAAGCAGTCACCCTTCTAGGAATTGTATTCCTCATGGCCATATTCTCCTGGGGTCACGTTGCACTGTGAGAGGGAGGCAGGCAGACACCATGAATAAAGGTATAGTTTGACAGAAGTATCCTTGCTCTGTGCAAGGCTGAGGAACGACCATGGAGTTTACAGAGCCTCACTGTGTTCCAAAGAACTTCCTGTCTCTGTCAAGGTAATCATGCAACTGTAGCTATCTCCTTCAGACCAGAGGGGCTTGGGCTGGTGGGTGTGGTCTCTGCGGTTTCTTCCTTCCACACCATACCCCAGCTCCCTGAGCAGGATAGTGCTGCTGTCTAGTTCTTCTTCAGTGAGTTTGTTGGCTAATTGTCTTCCCCCGCCCCCGGCATTTGGGTGGTCAGGTGCAGGTGCTGTGACAGAGATCACAACAGTGGGACAAAAGTCACACAGCCCTTTTTCCCCTCCCAGCCCTGATGCCTCCTGCTTTGCCTTTGTATGATGACCACTCTATGCTGTCTTAAGATGCTGGACAGCAGCTGGGACTCTGCAGAGCTGCTGCTGTGAATGCGAGCGACCTCTGGGGAAGAAGGCTGGAAGCATCTTCTATAACCAAATATACCCAGGGCCATGATCCAGCATTTCTGCTCCTGGGTGGTACATGTTCTGGAGAAAGCCGTGTTTATGTTCATCCAAATGTAGAACTTAAAGGATTTATGATGGCTTTATTAATAACAGGCAGAAAGTATGACCTTTATGCTCATCAGCTGGGAAATGAATAAATCTATTACAGCAATATTCGCTCAGTGGGATTTTATATAGCAGTAAAAAAATGAATAAAATATGGTTGTCGTCAACAGCATGGATCCATCCTACATAGTAATGGTGAGGAAAGCAAAGCAGACAGAAGACACACCGTGTGTGGCCTATCATGTTGAATTCATTGAATAGTTGGTCACTCACTCGATCGATTGGTTAATTCTTCCATTGTTTCATTGACTGAAAATGAGCATCCTTATGTGGCCCAGCTGTCCAGAAACAGACAATCTTCCTGGCTTAGTGGCTGGATGACTTTTTAACTTCATGATGGTGTAAAAGACGTGTGACTTGATGTGAATTTTGAAATTAAGATTTAAAAAATTAATCTCTCTCTCTCTGTCTCTCCCTCCCTCCCTCCCTCTCTCCCTCCCTCCCTCCCTCTCTCTCTCTCTCTCTCTCTCTCTCTCTCTCTCTCTCTCTCTCTCTCTGTGTGTGTGTGTGTGTGCTGAGCACATATGCATGTGGATGTCAGAAGACAACTTGTGGGACCTGGTTCACCATATGGGTTCCAAGGAGTGAACTCAGGTTGTCTTGTCAGCATTTGGTGACAGGATTTTGCCCTCGGAACCATGTCACTGGCTCAAATTTTACATTTTTTTATTTCCTCTGCCAGTGATTCTTAATCTGTTGTATGATCCCCTCATGAGGCTAAACAATAGCAGTGAACCTTGGCTCCCAACTACGCACGTGGATCTTGGCAGGAAACCACACGCTTTGCAACTAAACCCATTGTGCTCAGCTGACTTGTGAATTCATGGCACTTATTACTGGGGTAATTTTCAGGTTACAGTGGGTTGACTGAGACACAATCCTGCAGTAAGTTGAGGGGCATCGGTATAAAATTCAGGGTCACTCAGAAGAATCCCAGAATGCTAGAAGGTGCATAGTGTGCTCCCCTGGGGGTGTATTAACTACTGAGAGGTAAGAGAGAAACTTCTAGAGTGGTACAGATGTTGTACACTGTGACATTGAACGGTATCTCTACAAGCCTTATGTGTAAAAAGTTACTAGGTTGTACAGTTTTACAATGTGCACAGGGGCTGGGGTGTGGTTCAGTGGATGAGGTGGATGCGGTGCAGACAAGGGGACCTGAATTTAGATTCCTAGAACACATCTGGAACATCAGTGCTTCTACAGCAAGACGAGAGGCAGAGTCAGGGGAGCCCCCAGGAGCTCACAGACCAGCTAGCCTGGCATGTCCATCATGAAACAATAAAAGCCCCATCTCAAACAAGTTGGAAGGTTCTCCGACCTTCAGACACACACTACGGTATACATGTACCCATATTCACACACAAAGCATATACACACACTACGTAGTAAATGTGCATATTGTTCTATAAATAAATACTGTACAAGTTATAGATCAAATCTCACCAGCTGGGTCACTAAGGATGCGTTCACTAAGAACTCTGAATCACCGGTCCCTCTGCATGACTCCATTTATGACTATCTTCTAAATCATCTCTGAGGCCTGAGTACCAAGGAAATTCTTCCTCCTCCAAGGCTGGCATAAATACCTGCGCTGGTGTGCTGCTGGCATTGTGTTCTCACGCTGCATGTGTGTCTGTCTGTCCCCCTGGACTTCATTTCTCAGGTTCAGAGACTGCATCAGGTATCTCCTTTCTCCAGATCCCCACAGAGGGCCCGGCTTACAGCAGACACAGTATCAACAGGACAAATGAAGGGATGCATTGGGAGAATGAACAAACAAGGCAACTGCAAATCTGACATCCTAGAAATGCCGCCAGTGGACTGTGAGCACAAAGGTGTGATGAAGGTCAGTGGTTCTCAACCGTGGGATATCCCCCGGCCCCCAGAGGTCAACTGGCAATAGTCAGAGATAGTTAAGGTTAACTCAGCCAGGGGGTGACAATTCTGCCCTTGGGATGACGTTAAATACCCTATAACATGCAGGGCTGCACTTCTTCCTCCAGCTGCAACACAAGAATCATCAATAATCATCTAATTCAAGACATTGGTGCTCCCCGGTCTTAGAAGTCCTGGTGCAAAGGAACACACGCTAACAAGAAGAAAGCTCCCACATTAGCAGGCTACTTAGTAGCTGTGAAGCTTTGGATAAATTTCAGAGCCTCTTTGAGCTTTCTTGTGGATCTGAGTAAGGCTGATGCCTACCTTACAAGTAACTGAAAAGACTATAAGCAAGCTGAGCTATGAGAAATCACCTGACACTGAAAGAAACACAGTGACACTTGGTTTCTGTTCTGTCCCTTACCTTTGCATTTCTAATCCCTTCCCCGGAGTCACAGATGGGCAATTTTTAATAAGAAAAACAGCTGGGATGCTGCTTCTGCTGCTGGGTCTTCTGAAGAGCAAGAAGGCCTGGGAGAACGTGCTGTGTTTGTCTGGTGCATTAGTAGGTCCAGCTCCTAATGAAACCCATTACTAAAAGATGGGTCTCGGGTAGCGCTCCTTCCCTCCCCACCACAGATGTCCCATGCGCCTGGACCAGAAATTCTGTTGCTCATGGTCTTCAGCCCCTGTGTCCCGCCCCACACAAGCACACTGGTCCAAGAGGAATGGGCAGAGCAACACTCACAGTTCTAACCCCATGCACAGGTGGCTGAGGCACTGTAAAGACAGGACAAGCCTTGCACCTCACAAACAAGAAGCGGGCTTTCCCATAGCCTCTATCTAAACTGCTTGCTGTGCTCCCCTCTCCTCTATGCATTTGTGAGAATGGCAGCCCCAGAGGACCATGGAATCGTGTGTGTGTGTGTGTGTGTGTGTGTGTGTGTGTGTGTGTGTGTGTGTTCTTTGTTAAGTTTGGTTGCTCTCAGACCTGAGATCTCAGAATGCAGACACTCTGGGTGATTTTTCATTTCCATTGTTCACACTGAGCAGGGCAGGGCACTCTTATCTTTCAGGCATGCACCATCTCTCTTTATTTGTTAGATGAAGTTAACTGATAAGCCAAGGTGATGACAATTTCAGTAGCCTAGCTAATGGTGACAACCAGCTTGGAGAAGAACCAGATGTGTAACAAAGCTTGGCTCCATCTTGCCTTAGAAACTTGATTGGTCAAGTCCAACAACTATCACCCAACTACCTCACTGTGCATATCTTACATCTGCTGCACAACCCACTGGCACAGATGTGGTCCAGTGTTTCTCATCTGACCACAATGAAGTCAGAGCCTCTGACCCTCTGTCCCCTCACCACAGTCTCATCCATTCTGTTGTCAAAGGTCACACTTTCAAAGGAGAGTGTGGTCACTCTACATCCTCATCTTTGTTTGCAAACACTTTCACCTAGTTGTCCACTCACTGGCCCTATCTAAGCCCCTTTGGCCACCACATGGGTAAATCCTGCATGTGCTTCTCTGAGCCCCAGCTTTAGTTTCCAGGAGCATGTTCCATCAATAACCACTCCATTCTTAAGCACGTGTCTTTTTTCCTTGATTCTGTTATCATGGTATTAACACTTAACCTTGGTTGTCAACTGGACCAGACCGAAGGACACCCAGGATGTCACAGAGGAATGCCTTTGGCTGTGTCTATAAGGGAATTTCCAGGAAAGTGCAGATCCTGAGGTCTTTGGCATTGTCAGACAGTGCTGGAAAACAGATTCAGCCTGCAAGAAGCAGGTCACTGGCAGGCAGCATGCTGCTGGGGCCATATCCTGCCCTGACGCCTGTGTATCCCTTTCTTCGTTTCTTGTCTGTCATGATATGAGCTGCTGTGGTCCACTATACTCCTCAGGATGGATAGGCCCCTCTGAAATCATGAGCCAAAACAAATCCTTCCTCCATTAAGTTGTCTGTATCAGGCAGTGAGATCACAATGCTGAGCAAGGAGAGGGGGTTACTGCAGCACCCTCTTCTCCCTCCACACTCTGCGACCTTGCCTGCCATTCCCTGTCATTTGATCCTCCGATTCTGCTCAACCTAAGACATTTACTGTCCTTGGCTCAGTCGGAGCAAAACTAACTTCGTTTTGAAACTGTTGCTCTCACCCAATCTCTGGGCTCCACACCCATGCACGGGCTGGTGCCTCAGCAACTCGGATCTCCAGGTTTCACTCTTGCCTTGATCGCCAGACTCCTCACTAATGGCTGCTATGGTACACGGAGCAGATTTAAGAAGCGCTTCTCAGCTTCCTGTCAGTACTTTCTTCTACTAGGGGTTATTCCTGGGAACAGGGGAGAACACAGTACAACACAGAAGCCAGAATCCTAGCCACCATGCACCATGGCCAACCCAGTCAGCTGCCCTCACAGATCAATGTACAAAGCATGCCTGCCTCTCCGCATGTCCTACCACACTCACGACCAGTACCCCGGCATTTTCATCTCTGAAAAGCCCCAGTTTCTATTTCAGTCACATATTTGTTCAAAAGTCAACCCATATTGAAACACACACATTTCTACGCCATATTATAGGTCCTGTGCCTACATTTCATGGGCAATTAAGTTTAAGGACTTGTGGGGGTGTCCTTCATAGTCTATACAATCAAACAATACAGCGCTCTCTTGGTTTTATACATGTTTCACTTGTGTTCCATTTTGTTCCGTTCTCTGTAGCTCTCACCTGAAAAGACAACCAACCCTTTCCATAGGATGTTAGGGGAGAGCATTTACCTCACCCCAGTACTTACTATTCTATTCTATAGATATACAAAATTTCATTCAAGCAGTTATTTACTCTTGGACACCTGGGTTGTTTCCAGTCATGGGCTGTCTCACATGACCCCATGATGCCTTTGTCTCTGTTGTTGTCTTGTGAATGCTACTATCTGCAGATGAAAAGTTACCCACAGTAGCATTCTGAATCAAATGGAACATGTAAAAGGCACTAAAGTCATTAGCACTGGGGGAGTGTGTGTGTGTGTGTGAGAGAGAGAGAGAGAGAGAGAGAGAGAGAGAGAGAGAGAGAGAGACACACACAGAGAGAGAGAGAGAGAGAGAGAGAGAGAGAGAGAGAGAGAGAGAGAGAGACCTTTAAATGTTAAGCTAGTTGCTGACCAGTTCAAAACTCTCTGGTGGCTTCAATTGCAGATCCATCTGGCTCCCAGAGCCCATTTGTTTCAGACCATGTCCACTTAGTCCCCAATCAGATCTTTATGTTTCTAGAACATTCTAACTCCTTTTGCCTCTGTGATGATTTATCTTGCTACTGGGCACAATCTTCATATTTTTCTTTTCTCTTTCTTTTTAGATTAGCTTAAAGATCACTGCTTTTAAAGGAATTTTGATGCCCCTCTAGTTTTCAATCCCATCAGAGATTTATGAAGAAATAAATATTACCTAAGTATGTAGGAAGTTCTGGCAAGCAGCTTACAAAAGTGTAGAGATGACAGGGATATTTGACTGCCTGGTCAGAGCCTCCAAATTCTTCCATAACATTGGATCATCATCATCATCAGCTTTCTGGCTCAGAACATTTGACAGATCTTTCTGTGAAATAGGAATTATAAAGGACTTCCTACCTTGTATTTGCAAAGCTCAGCAGTTGACTCTCCTGCATCCAGTTTGTCCAGTTTGAAACAGTATTCTGTCTGTGATTGACACAGGGGCATTTTCTCACCAAGTGGCTATCTTGTCACATGTTGGGGGGTGGGGTGGGTCTGATGCATTTTGATGTTAATTACTGCTTGTTGTCTCTATGACCCTTTTGCTTAATAAAAAGCCATTCCACTTGGGCACAGCAAAGGAGATAGGAGGGGCTGAGAGAGAGAAGAATCCCAAGAAGAAGAAAAGAGAGACCGCCATGAGGAGAAAGGAGAGAGACCTGAAGTGAAGAGAGGAAGGCCGCCATGGGTTAGATGGAGGAGAAGCACGTGGCTGGCATGGATGGGGATTTGGCCCAGATAAAGAACATGAACAAGTATATGGGATTATGGATGGGAGGTAGCTTGATATACGTTATTAGAAGCAGATGGCATGGGATTGAGGCAGGGATCCCATGCCTGAGGCCCTACTATGGAAAGTAGTTTAAAAGATTGATATCTGCCCTGACCCAGGTTAACTAAGACTATTTTAAAATATAAAAGTGTCTGTGTCTTAATTGGTTAATAGCCGGACATACTGATAATACCCATAATACAGGTATTTAAAAACAATAAGTGGCGCCCAAAAGGGGCAGGTGCCCACACTCTTAAAAATCATATTGCATCATAGTCTAAAAGGGGAAAATAGCTCCCAGAGAGCATCCATGAGCCAGAACAAAGATGGCTACATACACACGGCCAGTTGGAGAGGCAGACCTAAGATACCGAGAGTCTTCTAAATTAGCCTGAATAATGGAGTTAACTGCCTAAAATAATAATAAAATAAAAACTACTATGGTCCTTCTCCAAGTTGCCATGGAAGAAGGCTCCTGGATCTTTTTTGGCTTTGTTTTGGTGTTTATAAATTTGTTTACAACATGCTTACTCATGGTCACACTTCTTACCCTCTCCAAAAAAGTTCAGGGAAAAAGACAGAGAGCGGAGAACTGTGAGATTGAGTTAGTAACAACTAGAAAGGGAAAAGGAAATGAACTCTTCTCCATAAAGTTGGTAACAGCTAAAATTCTAAGCTCCTTAGCTGCAAGGTGTTTGTCAGGGCTTTCAAAAAAAGGCCCACCAAAAACGAGATATCAATAACTAAGTTCCGTGAAATGATGGACAGGATTTCACGAACTAAAGCCTAAATTGGCACAAATGGCCCAAGGCATAGACTTTTCTGGTTTCCTTGCTTGATTTGTTGTTGTTGTTGAGATTTCTAAAAATTTTAACTAAATTGAGATAAAATAGTTAAAGAGGGCAGTCCTGACACCAGCCCTTAATCTCAATACAATAGAGACAGAAGCCAGGCAGAACTCCCGGTCTCCACAGACTTGATCTGCTGATAAGATAAGTTACTTATAAGAGATTACTTAAGATTTCAAATGACACTTTTTGATATGTTCTTTTTTCTTAATAATGAATTATATGTGCTTACTGATGTAAAGGACAGATGTGCATCAATCTGAGGTTTATGCTTTTTGAAAAGGTAATAAAAATGCTTTAAATATGCTTTGTTAGTCACAGTAAAGACCAAGGCTAAAGGAGGAGACAGACATGCAGCTACGTGCCTCCCCCGAGGAGAAGGGGTGAGACAAAACCACCCACAGTAAATGTAAAAAGCCAGGTACAAGATGCCTATGGCCTAAAATATATATTTTGTTGGTCAAGATAAGGACCAAGGTTAAAAAACAAACAAATAAACATACAATCTGCCTAAGTAGGTACAAGATACCTACTATATACATTAACCCTAAAATAAAATGAAACTATCTGATGTTTATTTAAAACTTAATGCCTTTTTCTTCTGCTCAGGGCAACCAGCTTATTTCTAAAACAAGAAGCATTTTCTGAAAAAACAGGTTACGGCCTAGCTAATACATCAAGTGCCACACAGCCTAAAAAAAATTTTAAACTATATGATCTTGTTTTGATTTCAATATGATGCTAATTGTATGTTCATTGTTAATGGTGATGTTATATTTCACCCTTTTTAAAAGGTCAAAATAAAACAAAACTAGATAAAAAAAAGAGACTGCTAACTTAAGTGAGTCTATATCTATATAAATTCAAACTACAAAACAATTAACTTATATTACTAATCCCACTACATAAAAATAGCTCTGAGACTGATTGAGACATGTGCATCCAACACATCTTATACATTCATAGTTTTAAGACTTTATATTGCTTGTGAAAAATTATATGTTTTCAGAATAAAAAACCCGGACACTAATGCTAAATCAGACTTGACAAGATTCATTCTTCTAGCAGGCTGAGATGCTGACTTCCTGCATCCTTCATGTTCCAGCCCCAAGTGCTTTGGTTGCTGTTCCTCATCAGAAAAGGACAGCTTCAAAAAAGGCTCCTGATCCAAATTGGTCCAGCATTTCAGACTGTCCCACACAAGACTAATATTAAGCCTAAAATTTCTCAACATTTGAAAACTAAACCACAAATACTATTCCCAGTTTGTTTAACCTTTTTTTTTTTTTTTTTAATTTGGGCCCTCTACAGGTATTCTCTGCTCCAAATCAGCTTTAAAAATCTTTAAGAAAAAGATGCCCTTTTCCCCTGAGGAGGGTTGGGTAGATTTTTGTTTGCTTTCTTGGGCTATAAATATACATTGTCATTAAGAGGTAAAGAGATATGGGTTGTAAAGAAAGAAAGGGGAGTATAGAGATATGTAGGGATGATACAACAAAAAGTAGATTACGGGAATCTACTCAACTTGAGGCCTTAATTGTTACAAATAGGGTTAATTTTGATTCATTGATATAGAATTTTATATATTGATACAAAGTAGGTTTAATTTTGATACATTGAAATGGAATTCAAATCTGTTCTTCACACATTGTATTTCTACTCTAGTGTGAAGCACTGTACACATACAGCTCAATTAAGGCATAGTTTACTTCCGATGGTCTGATAGTGTTATTGTAAATTGTTTAGGATAGTTAAGTAATAAAAGTCAACTGTTGATCAATTCATGGTCATGTCAAGTATAGATACATACAAGCTAGGTTTAACAGATGCTTCTATAGATATTTGTGGTAAAATAATTAAATAAAGTCTTCAAAAATATTGCATTTAAAAATATTTTTATTGTTTTAAGGATTCTTTGACAATAAGACAAGCTAACTCCTGGCAGTACCCAGCCTAACACAAAAAATGATGAGCATTTAAGAAGCTCCTTGTAGAGATGGCTTCAAGTGTGACAAAACAGGTACAGGACAAAAATGTCCTCTTTCCTCCCACAGACAGAGTTCTGCCTAAAAATGGACAAACTTGGATACAGACAGAGTTGATGGCCAGACTCTGCCAAGACAGGGTAAGCAAGTCCTCAATGGTTCCTGCTTCACAAATGTGTCTGTCAGATATGCTGGGCCAAAAGACTAAAGATTATGCTCCAACATTATAAAGTTTTGGGTGACCGGTCAGGCAACAAACTGTCTCTGTCATTTTTTCATTTTGGAAGCTGCCAACCTGCACTTCCCTTTTACTCTGGTAGTTAAATTTATTCCTTCTCAAGTCCCTGATGGGGTTGAAGACCAAATAGCTAATTTTAAAATTAAGCTTAGTTGTTTTAAGAGTTAAAAAGATACTTTTAAGTCTAGATAGATACTTTTAGGTTGATAGATTTGAACTTTAATAGATGTTGATTTAAGTTTAAAACTTTAGATTTACCAAGATAAAATAGAAAATATTTTCTACAATGTTGCCAAATACATTTTGATTAAAAATTATATGTATAAGTCTTACCTATTGGTTTTTATAAATTTTCATAATTGTACTTACTATATATAAAAATGCCCTTTTTTATTTAGACAAAAAAAATGGGGGGGGGGAGATGTTGGGGGATGGTCTGATGTATTTTGATGCTAGTTACTGCTTGTTGTCTCTGTGACCCTTTTGTTTAATAAAAAGCCATCCCACCTGGGCATGGCAAAGGAGATAGGTGGGGCTGAGAGAGAGAAGAATCCCGAGAAGAAAAGAGAGACTTTCATGAGGAGAAAGGAGAGAGACCTGAAGTGAAGAGAGGAAGGCTGCCATGGGTTAGATGGAGGAGAAGCACATGGCTGGCATGGATGGAGACTCCAGCCTAGATGAAGAACATGAGCAAGTATATGGGATTACGGATGGGAGGTAGCCTGATAGAAGTTATTAGAAGCAGATGGCATGGGATTGAGGCAGGGATCCCATGCCTGAGGCCCTACTATAGAAAGTAGCTTAAAAGATTGATATCTGCCCTGACCCAGGTTAACTAAGACTATTTTAAAATATAAAAGTGTCTGTGTCTTAATTGATTAATAGCCGGACATACTGATAATACCCATAATACAGGTATTTAAAAACAATAGTCACACAGGAAGCCTTTGTTGCTTGTTGATGTAAATGAGGGTGCTACCAGGAGCAGGCCTGTCTCCTTGTCAAAAAGCCTTAAATTAATAAAATCTTTAAGTGCCATACTCTATAGATCTCTGAGCTTTTTGAAGACCATCTGTCTTACCTGAATTGTTTGATTTAGCTATTTTTTATCTGTCAATCTAGGAAACACATTTTTGTAATTAACTCAACCAGTATCTAACATGACCAAGGTTCGATTGTCTGATTGCTACTACGCATTCCTTATTTTTATAAGATGTTCATATTTGTTAGTTATATATATTATAGTATTATTTTGCTTACATAAATAGGGAACTTCTAAGCAACAACAACAACAACAAAAAAACCAACTATTTTTTCCATATGAGGATCATACATAATTGGAATTGTAGAAATGTGTATAGCTTCCTGAATCATTGTGTGACCTCCTGACTCCTTGGCATGGTAATCCTTTGGTTTGAGTACGTTCAAGGAAGATAAACTAATTTTTGTATTAGCTGAATCAGAATACAGGAAGGCATATCTGCTGTATAGTATAATACACTATTGTTATCTAAAGCTTGATATGTTTGTACCAGTTTTTAGGCAAGTTTAATATGATAAATGACAGTTACATTAAAAAACCAATTGGATAGTTATTTGCCTTGCAAATTTTCATCATGATTTCTTTGAAAAATATTTTAAATTTATTATTACACACAAATAAAATAAACTATATACAGCAAGAAGAACCACAAAAATGAAGAATTATATTAATGATACATTAATAGTGTTTTGGCTATTTGTTTTTGGCAGCCTTGAAGAGAACATCTTTCCTATCTTGGTGAGTCTGAAATTCTGAATGTAGATCAATATCTATCATATCTCATCTCTATCAACTCAAAACATCTATCTAGACCTAAAAACATCTTAAATCCTAAACAACTAAACTTAATTGTAAAACCAAACTATCTGCTCTTCAACCCTATCAGAGACTTGAGAATAAATAAAATTATTTACCTGAGTAAACAGGAAGTGCAGGTTAGCAGCTCCCAAAGTGAAAAAAATGACAGAGATAGTTTGCCGCCTAATCCCAACACTCTCTATAACGTTGGAGCATCATCTTCAGCCTTCTGGCCCAGTATATCTGACAGACATATTTGTGAGGCAGAAAATATTGAGGACTTGCTTACCCTGTCTTGGCAGAGTTTGGCCATTGACTCTGCCTGCATCCACGCTTGCCCATTTCAGGCAGAATTCATTTAGTGGCCAAAATGAAGAAATTTTGTCCAGTGGCTGGTTTGCCACATTTGAAGCCATCTCCAAAAGAAGGTTCTTTGATGCTCATCATCTTCTTTGAGGTAGCCTGGGTGTTTCCACAAGTTAAACAGTTGATAATAGTGGCTTTCTAAAGGACTAGAACTTATTCCTGTTTTAACAATTTCATAGGTAAAAATACTTTAGCCTGGTGTAGCCAATCTTAAATCCATCTTAATAGACAAAGATTTATAGCAATCTAAGATTTATGCTTATTAATGGCCTTTGGTCCAAAAGTAGTTTCAATAATATACCCGTTTACTTATCATTCCTAAAAACAATCTCTTTAAAACAGCAACAAACACCTCTCACTCATAGACTGACCAAAAA
This sequence comes from Acomys russatus, assembly GCF_903995435.1. Classification (NCBI taxonomy): domain Eukaryota; kingdom Metazoa; phylum Chordata; class Mammalia; order Rodentia; family Muridae; genus Acomys; species Acomys russatus. The sequence goes on along the minus strand of NC_067143.1, from coordinate 66,561,913 downwards.
CCACCCATCACCTCTTGCAAATGGAGGGCAGTTTTCTTAAATTGCTTCCTACGGATTTGGAACATAGTTTTTCTAGGGCGGAGGAAGAAAATTGGGACATTGTCCTGTATTAAAAAAGCCAGTTGTAACTTTTTCTGTCTAGTCTTTTCATTCTGAGAAAGCTCAGAGTTTAACTGAAGTTCTGACTGCAACAGTCTGTAATGCTGGATGACATAGCCGGCCATTTTGAAATTGTCGCAGATGCACATTTTTGAGGAAACAGTTCTGTGAGGTTGGGTCATCTGGGATCCTTGCCTTCTTTTTTTAGTGTCTGGTGCTCTTTTTATGCAGAATATTAACATTCATAGGTATTATACATTTTTTGTATTAATATGTTATGGACTGTGCAGTGAGTACAGTTCAGTTAAAGATGATTTCTCTGCTTTGTTTGAGAAGACAAGGCATTTTCCTCCATATAAATCAAACTGTAAAATAAAATTTTATCTATGCCATTTGAAAGAACAGAATGATAAGATCTGAGGATTTTGTGGCCAAAGATTTATTGACCATGTATAGCTGAAGACCTGGCTGGAGACACTTTCATATCTCAGTTAGACTCAGAGCTGTTCCCATGTGGAAGGATCAGCAAATTGTTAACTTCCCTGTTTGGTCTTCTTGATTTCTTTCCTTCTGTCTAGAGCCATGATCTTCAGGATGCCTCCCCCTGTCAAATCTGATTCCCAACAGTTTGGATGGAACACATAGCTTTCTGCTTCATGTCGGGGGAAGAACATATTCTCCTCCTAATGCAAGATATTTTTCTCTTCCATTTAGAACTAGGACTTTTATAAATCCTATAAGTCCTATTTCAGCAGTCCTTTCTAAAATCCAGTGTATCTTAGCAGGCGTGCCTTTTGTCTCATTTAAAAAATTTTAAAATCAATATATCATTACTTAATCTATTTTGTGGAGATATTATATACCCCTTCCGTTTTATGACTTCTGTTTTAAAATTATTGTTAGATTTTTTTGTAACTGTATGACCTATAGGATTATAAGTTATATCTGCGACAGGCTACATGTCATAATGTCTAAAAATTTTGTTGTATTCCAATGAATATGCATGCTGAAACACTATCAGCTTCCATATGCAAAGGCATCTCTAAGACAGTCATCATCCCTAACAAGTGTGTAACCTTAGGATCATGCTCTAGAGAACTTAATGCAAAAGCCCACTGAAATTCTGGATATGAACTGATGGCATGGTTCCTCAAACTCTACAAAATGGAGCCATTGTATGGCCTTGTTCCCATATGATGTCCCATTGTATGGTGTTCCAAGGCAACACCCAAAAGAATATGTATTTTTACTTTAGCAAGTAGACCTTTATCCAGTAATTGAGCCTTGACAGTACACATGCACTATCCAGTCTGACCATGTTGGCCTATAGTTGAAGACTTCCTTCTCAGCATCTTTGCCTTTAGCCTACCCATTGTTAATTGTGTAGGACCCTCCCCTCGCTTCCAGTGGAAGGTACTTCCCCAAGGTATGGCCAATAGCTCTACTCTTTGCCAAAAGTATGTGGCCCAAGCCATAGATCCCTTTCGCCTTGAACATCCTGATCTCTACCTTATCCACTACATGGATGATATCCTTTTGGCGGGAGCAGATGGTGAGGAGCTCCTGCGAGTTGCGTCCTCCCTAGTAGCCAGACTCCAAGAGTTTGGGCTCCATGTTGTGCCAGAAAAGGTTCAACTTCAGCCCCCTCATTTGTTTTTGGGATACGAGTTACATTCTCATAAGATCCTCACTCAAAAAATGGAACTTAGAAGAGATTCTTTACACACCCTAAACGATTTCCAGAAGCTCCTGGGGGACATTAACTGGTTGCGCCCCTATTTAAAACTCACCACTGGAGACCTTAAGCCCCTTTTTTTCTATTCTTCAGGGCGATCCTGACCCCTCTTCTGCTCGACAACTGACCCATGAGGCTATAAAATCCTTACAGGTTGTTGAGGTTGCTATTTCAAATCAGACCATTTCATATTACTCCCCCTCTTCCCCTCTCTGGCTGTTGATCCTCCCCACCACTTTTTCGCCTACAGGTTTGCTATGGCAAAATAAACCGTTATACTGGTTACATTTACCCCCTACCCTTTCCAAAGTCCTTTCCTCATATCCTCTCCTAGTGGCCCAAATACTCAGGTTGGGAAGAGAGAGCTCCCTTAAAATATTTGGAAAAGACCCGGACATAGTCAGCCAACCCTATAGCCCCGCCCAAATTCAATGGCTACTACAAACATCCGATGACTGGGCCATCAATTGCTTTTCCTTCCAGGGAAAAATTGATAACCATCTCCCCTCTGACAAACTTATCCAATTTTTCAGTAAACAAGCCTTAATTTTTCCTAAACATACCAAGAGTACCCCTATCCCACAAGCCCCCTTGGTTTTTACTGATGGCTCCTCCTCCAGTGTGGCTGCCTATGTTATTGATGAACAAACTACCAGGTTTCAGACTAATCTATCTTCTGCTCAACTGGTGGAACTGACTGCGGTCTTCCAAGTGTTTCAAACCCTACAGGACTGCCCCTTTAATCTCTATACTGATAGTGCTTATGTCGCTTGCTCCATTCCTCTGTTAGAAACTGTGCCCTTTATTCGGCCAGATACTAATGCTTCCCCTCTCTTTGCTAAAATCCAACAAAGTATCCAACAAAGAACATGCCCCTTCTTTGTTGGACATATTCGTGCCCATACTGGTCTGCCTGGACCTTTGGCCAAGGGCAATCATTTGGCCGATCTAGCCACCAGAGACACCTTCTTAATTCTGTTATCCCAAGAATGGCACCCCCTTCAGATGGCCCAAAAGGCTCATCAACTACACCACCTAATTGCTCAAACCCTGAGACAAATGTTCTCCATTACCAGAAAACAGGCCCGACAGATTGTACGTCAATGTCAACACTGCATTACCTTCCTCCCTGAACCACATCTGAGAATTAACCCTCGGGGACTCACCCCAGGAGGGAAGCTAAAATACATCCATAGACACCTTTAGTAGATTCCTTTACGCCACCCTTCAGTCCGGGGAGGCTACAAGGAATGTAATCAGCCATGTTCTCTCCTGCCTCACAGTTATGCCCTGGCCCTCCACCATTAAGACAGACAATGGGCCTGGCTATACTAGCTCCTCCTTTAAAAGCTTTTGCGCCCAATTACAAATTAAACATGTTACTGGAATTCCCTACAATCCTCAAGGACAAGGCATAGTAAAAAGAGCTCATCAAACCTTAAAAAATATGATTTTCAAACTCAAAAATTCTGGGGGGATATTATACCCCACCAATAATAATCATAAAATTTTATTAAATCATGCCTTATTTGTCCTTAATTTTTTAACCCTTGATAGTCAGGGAAAATCAGCTGCCGATAGATTTTGGCATCCTTCAACTGCCGATACTTATGCTCAAGTACTATGGAAAGATCCATTGACTCATCAATGGCATGGACCAGACCCTGTGCTCATTTGGGGCAAAGGACACGCCTGTGTCTATGACCAGACTCAACAAAATGCTCGATGGCTTCCTGAAAGGCTAATCAAACTGGCTAACCCAACGATCTCCCCAGGGAAAGTCCCTGAGGAAGATCAATAAATGTGTTTTCTCATAGAATGTCCCTGCTCATCTTCTTCCTTGTTCTCCTGAGCCCAGTGGTAAGTACTCCCCTCTCCCTCCCCTGCTATAATCCCTACGTGATATTCAATTACACATGGGTCATTGAAAACCAGGCTGGCGACATCGTTAATTCCAGTAGCCACCTGGGGGCTCAGCCCCATTGGCTGGTCCTCCAAGTAGACCTCTGCGCACTGGCACTCGGGGCTAACCCCAACTGGGGTACTGAGGACATTTTTTTGGCCCCCGCATGAGTCTAAGGCTCCTGAACAGCCCAAAAGAGGAAAAGACTATGTCAGGTGCCGCAATGATTTAGAATGAATACTACTCCATAAGGCTTTAAGAAGACAAGGGTACTGGGGACTAAATGGAGGCCTATATGTTTGCCCTGGCACCTCTCATCATCCCCAGACCACGGATTACAAGTGCGGAGGCTCTAATGATTTCTTTTGTGCCTCCTGGGGATGTGAGACATCGGGAACCACTTATTGGAAGCCATCTTCCTCCTGGGATTATATCTCTGTCACTAGTTCTTGGATACACCCTGAAGTTAATAATCACTATACGCCTGATGACTTAAAAAAGCTTTGCAATAGCGCTCATTCCCCCACCCTCGGTTGGTGCAATCCCCTATCCATCTCCTTCACTGCCTCAGGTTAATGTCAAACTTGGACTGACAGGGGCTTTGAGTGGGGCCTATGCCTTTATAAAGTAGGTTATGACATGGGATTAACCTTTAAAATCAGGCTCTTAAAAGAAGTCCCCAATAAAAATGCTGCCTCTGCAGGCCCCAATAATATGCTTCATAAGCCTGTAGCAGCCGCCCCTAAGCCTCCTGCTCCTAAGCTACATCCTTCTGCCACCCTCCGCTCTTCTTTCCCTACCCTGTTCCAACCCACCATCCCTGTTGGTCCCCCTAGTACTACAGAACTCATTATTAATCTCGCTAATGCCACTATCGAGAGCCTTAAAAGTACTAACTCCTCCACTTACCCAGAATGTTGGATATGTTTCTCCCCCACCCCCCTTACTATGAGGGCATTGCGCTCTTTTCCACCCCCTCCTTTACCGATGAGACATCTTCCGCCCTTTCCACATCCAAACCTGACAATTCCATTACAGTTCAATCTATTTCTGGTTTCGGCACCTGCCTTCTGGGCCCAAATATGCTTCCCCCCCAGAGACCTATTGGAGGTTTGCAACCAGACTCTTGTATTAAATACCACCTTTAAATTTGCCTTAGCCCCTAATGGTACTTATTTTGCCTGTTCTTCAGGCCTGGCCTCTTTTCTCTTTACCCCTTTGTTTATCCAAAAGCGTGATTGGTGTGTGACGGTTCTCTTATTCCCTCTCTTCTCTGTCCACAACCCTGAAGATTTCCTGAACTTTATAGATAAGGGCATCTCCATCCACCCTTGATCTAAAAGAGAGCCCATTACGACCCTCACCATAGCCACTATTTTGGGCCTTGGTGCAATGGGGGCAGGTACAGGAATTGCCTCCCTGGTGACCTTCAAACAAGGTTTTGCCGAGCTCCAGACAATTATCGATAGAGATATTTCCAATATGAGAGATGGGATTCAAGAGATAAAAGATTCCCTTGATTCCCTTGCAGAGGTAGTTCTTCAAAACCGCAGAGGCCTTGATTTCCTTTTCCTCAAGGAGGGGGCGCTCTGTGCTGCTCTTAAAGAGGAATGTTGTTTCTATGTTAGTAAAACAGGACTGGCACAAAAAAGCCTTGACAAAGTTTCCAAGGCCCTGGAGGAACGCCAGTGAACCAGAGAGAAACAAGAATCCTGGTATCAGAATTGGTTTTCCTCCTCCCCCTGGCTCACTACCCTCTTGCCCAGCCTCCTGGGCCCCTTTGTGGGGATCCTCCTCCTCCTTTCTTTTGGGCCTTGGGCCTTCCATCGTTTAACCACCTTTGTTAAAAGCCAGGTTGACTCTGCTACCAAGAATTTACAGGTCCATTACCACCACCTCTCCTCAGAAGATCCTAAAAATAATGCCTCCAAAACAGAGACTTCAGGAGTCCAACAGCCTTCACCACAGCCCTATGGACAACCCCTACATTTCCGGGCATTACGCGATGCCGGATGGAGGGCTCGGCTCTGCCCTAGGTGTTTCTGGTAACCTCATCAAACCCCCTTCCATCATCCTCGGTTCCTACCGCACAGCCTTTTTGCCCTAGAGGTCGGACCATTCCCCTCAGGCCTGGAGGATAGCCTTTAAGTCCTAAATAACTAACTTGCAATGAGTCTCTCTCTCTTTTCTCTCTGCGTGGCCTTTGCACTCGACTGGCCCTAGTTGCCATTGCACGTCGAAAGGCACCCTATATCTGCGTGCACCTAGTGATCATTGCACCCCGCGGGGAAAATTGCCCATTGCACGCGGGATGGCACTGAGTGTCACCTCCAAGATGGTCTTCGATCGGTCGGTCCAGAGTCATGCTCCAGCCTTGATCGGACCATTTTCTTTTCCTAAGCTCATTGCCCATATAACAAACTATAGAGAGCTGCGAAATGCTGCGCCCCGATGTGGCGCCAGTTTTCGCCTTCCGCCACCCCGATGGCGAGCGCTCTCGGGAATGTGTGAGACCTTATTTGGCAAAAGGTGGTGCTGGGGCCCTTAATAAAAAGGGAAGGGGGAGATATTGGGAGCCAAGAGACCCCTGGCTGAACCGGACTCCAGCTGGCCTCAAGCCTACTGTTGAAAGAACTTATCAAACCTCCTGCTTGGCCCTGAGAAAAGGAACATTCAGCGTACCGTGACTTCTGAGAAACCACAGACATTCTGCCTGGCCCTGAGAAAAGGAACATTCAGCGTACCATGACTTCTGAGAGAAGCCACCTATTTCCTCCCCCTCCCCACACATTACCCCGGGGTTCTTACCCCAGAAGATTCTGTACTTTCCCACTGCACTCCTTCCTACCCCCGCCCTCCCCGAACCATGCTTTAAATTCAAACACCCGCTTTCAGTAAACGACTCTTGACAAGTTATGTTTCCTTGAGTCCTGTCTTCTCTCTCGCCCGTTCTTCATTCACAGGTCGCGACCCCCTTCGACCCCCCGAATAACTGGACCCGCGGGTCGGGTCAGATGGCCCAGCTCCAAGTCGAGCAAGAGACCCTGTCATAAGAGAATAAAGAGGAGGAAAGGTGATACAGCATAAAACCTGAAGACCCATTCTGTGTTCACCACACATGTGCACACAGGTATGCACAAGAACACGCACACATATACGCATTCTCAGACACATGCAAGCACAGTATACCCCGTAAATGCACAGCTATTATGTACTAATCAAAATGAAAATAAAATGTTAACATAAAGATTCTAGGTCACCAGGAAAAGAGTCAGTGCTTGGTGACAGTAGCTATTGCTGTCAGTAACTATCCGAGTGTAGCAATCTCCAGTGTCCTTCCCCAGATGTAGCTTTACAGGGGTGAGATGATGCCATGGGCTGTCCATGTCATGTGCTGACCTTCTGCTCAGCAAGGAACTGCAAAGGCAGCGGTGACCTGCACAACCTAGGGGTTCTCTGCCTGCCTTAGTCCAGATAGATCCACCTAGGATATCCTCACAGTGACAGAATCACCTAAGGACACACACACATCCCAGCATCCCTTCCCGTGGTTACACACTGCAGGACTGCACGTAACTTTGCTTCTTGGCTTCGTTACCTCAGATTGCTACTTAAGCAGTTTCCAGGAAGTAAACATTCTCTACAAACCTGTTGATTTTCTTTTGATCAATCCAAGATAATGCACCACAGAGAGATTCCAAATATTTTAGTCATGTATTCCAAATATTTTGATAATCTATTTTGCTACTTAGATTTTTAAAACATTTTTGTTGTTATTTTGATGAACGCAGCAATAAATATACTGAAGTATGGACATTTGTTCATTTTAAATGTTCTAAAACTGGTTTTACTTGATTCAAAGGGTAAGATCACTTTAAGTTACCAGATGCATTTTATCAAAACTTGTCAGAAAGAGTGCAGTGGTTTAAAACCTTCTAGCTGCCTACCAACTAATAGTTATACATTTTGGTATGTTTTCAGTATTTACTAATTTAGTAGGTAAAGTTTAAAAATCATTATTTTAGGGGGCTGGGAATATGGCTCAGTCAGTGACGTGCTTGACACATGGGCACTGGGATCTGAGTCAGCATCCCTCGGCCTCTCCCAGGGATCCAGCACGGTGGTACACTGAGGAAAGCCTGGTGTTGGGGGATGGAGATGGAGGATTACTGGAGCTCACTGGCCGAGACATTCTTGCTCAGTTGGTGATCTCCAGATTAAGTGAGGGTCTCTGTCTTTGAAAATAAGGTAGAAAGGGACGGATAAATCCCCTGACATTTACCTCTCAGTTGTACATGTACACTTGAGCACATGTACCCCGCGTTCACACAAGCACCCATGCAAAAACATGTACACATGCATGTACCGCACAGTACACACACACACACACACACACACACACACACACACACACACACACACACACGTGGGATGGAGGGAGGAAAGGAGAGAGAGAGGTTACTGTTGGCTTTCATAACTAAATGAAATGGATATCATGTCCTCTTGGGCTGAAGAACATTGTTTTAACAAGGCCCATTTCCACACGCAGAAGACAAGGAACTGGGCTACGTTAGAGTGCAGGCCCTGAGGTCATCTGCCTGTGACTTTTGTTGCTGCATGAGTTTTGTTGCTTACTTTCTCTCTACTCTAAGGAACAAAGAAATTGTATCTTCCTGGAAATAATCCCTTTTCCAGGAAGTGCGTTATGTTTCCTGTTTTCCTCCTAGGGTGTGGTTCCCAGCATCATTGCCAGGTTTTCCAGAGCGTCACCTGTACTCTCAAATCACTAATGGACGCTGTCCAGGAAAGGTTCCACATGAATGCTTCTCTTTTGTATCTTCCTGACCCATGCTTTCATTCACAGAACCGCTGACCGCAGGGAACAAAACCCAGCCACGCACGGGAACCAACAAACCAGCAGAATCTGTCTTTTTTATACCGCTCCAGCTAACCTTTAAGTGAATCTGAAATTTCTCAATAATTATCTTCCCAACTAGGCATCTTATCCAATATCAAATTAGCATGTTATAAGGGGCGCTGCACAAATAGCTGACATCGATTCACATGACTTAAAAATCCAGCAAGCCGAGAAGTCTACGGTATTGATTCACGCTAACAAAATGAAGGGACAGAGCTAATCTTCATAACACATGCTGGGTGGAGTGACATTTACAAATGCAGGCAGATGGAAGCCAATTGGACTTAATTCTTTAAGGATTAAGCTGATACCAGCAATTAGACTTGAAGAGGCAAGCAGCCCCACTGCTGGGAATTGAGACTCGGCCTCTGGGGCCCAGGTCTGAGTTACCCACATCCTTGGCTAACCACGGTTTCCTGCTGTCCCACTGACCAGCCACTGGTGTGAAGTTTCCCATGACTACCCATATTAATTAAATTAGTTTCCTCATTTCAAGTGCATACCATTGCTTTTCCTTGCTTCTTTGACTTTTCATAACAACCCCCCTGAAGGGAGCTGGGCTTAGGATTGTCCCAGGTAGAGGCTTTTCCTATAGAATACCAGATGAGCCCAATAAAGGACTTGCTGGGACAGAATACAAATATTCTCTTTGTATCCGAGTCTGTGCTGGAATTAGACACAATGAGTCTGCAAAAGCTTGGAAACTCGCAGAATCGGATTTTTTTTTTTTTTTTTTTTTTCTAGCTTAAAAAAATATTCAGGCTTGCCTCCAAGGTCTTAGTCTCCTGGCACAACCTGGCTTCCGTGTCCAAGTGGTTCCAAGGTTGAGCTGATAAACATCACCGAAAGGACAGAAAATCTGGACGATAAGCTTCTAGGTCTTAAGACCCCCTAATGCCTCTGCTTACCAGAAAAGCAGGCACTGGGAGGCAAGAAGCGTTTTGTAGCTGTGGAAAGTCACAGAGAGCACCAAGTGTGGAAATCAAATCGTGCACTTGCCACTCAGTCACTTTTCACCCAGTCAGGACTCCACACAATGCAGCCTTAATTTTTTCTTTGAGAATTTCATGCACAAAAACTGTGTGTACTTCATTTCCTCCTCTTCCTCTTCCCCTTCAGCTCTTTCACTGTCCCTGCCACCTTCCAAATGCATTGATTACCAGTAATTACCAGTATGATCAGTATGTCCGGCTAGCAATCAGTTAAGTCACTGACACTTGTTATATTTTAAAATGGCCTTCATTAGCCTAGGGCAGGGCAGATATTAATCCCCTAAACTACTTCCCATAGTGGGGCAGGTATGGGATCCCTGCCTCAATCCCATGCCATCTGCTTCTAACAATGTCTATCAAGCTACCTCCAACCCATAATCCCAAATACTTGCTAATGTTCTTCATCTGGGCCTGAACACCCCATCCACACCAGCCAAGTGCTTCTCCTCCATCTAACCCGTGGCGGCCTTCTTTTCCTCCTCGGGTCTTTCTCCTTCCTCCTTGCGGAGGTCTTTCTTCTTCCCCGAGTTCCTCTCTCTCCTAGCCCCACCTATCTCCTTAGCCCTGCCCAGGTGGGATGGTTTTTTATTAAGCAAAAGGTGGGTCATAGAGACAGCAAGCAGTAATTAGCATCAAAATACATCAGAGCACCCCAACACAAATGCATGGCTTCTTCTCTATTATTGATACACACACACATGTGTGCATGCGTGTGTGCGTGTGTGTGCATACGTGTGTGTGCATGTGTGTGTGCATACGTGTGTGCATACGTGTGTGTGCATACATGTGTGTGCATGCATGTGTGTGTATGTGTGTGCATGTGTGTGTGTATGTGTGTGTGCATGCGTGTGTGTGCATGGGTGTGTGTGTATGTGTGTGTGTGTGTGACTATAATCTGCTAAACTTATTTGGTGTTTTTTGTATTTACACGTGTTTAGAACTGATCTTTTAATAACCTATTAGGGGGTTCATTCCTAGAAAAGACCAATTCTTTCTCTCCCAACAGCCATTGATTGCCTATAGCTCTTCATCAAGAAATGGGCCCTTGTGAGACTTATGTTGGCATGCCAACTGGTGTTGTCATTGTGCAGGTCTTGCTTAAGTGGGCATATTGTCAAAATTTGGGGGGTACAGCATGTCTGTCATGTCTAGAAGAAACTACCTCACAGCACATGTCTTTTTCTGGTCCCTCTTTCCTGAGCCATAAGTATAGGAGTTGTGTTGTAGATGCATCAGCTTGCTTTGGGCACCCAATGGTTGGTGGTAGATTTCTATACTGTTCTCTCTCTACTGTGGAAAAGAAGCTTCTCTGATGAGGGCTGAGGTCTACACACACCATCTCTGGGTATAAGGATAAGTATTTACAATGCAGTTAGAAATTATACTGGTTTAAGAAAGTGGCAATAGTAGACTTTTCTCTAGGGTTCATGACCTCAACAGCCATGGCTGGGTTTGAATTCTCTCCTAGTGAGTGGATTGTAAGTCCAGTTAGACAGCCGCTGCTATCCTTAAGATAAGAGTGCTACTATTGTGCCCTGGGGGCTATCTGGACCCTGTTGGGGTTCATAGGTCATACGGCTGGGTAGGACTGTTGACTGCTCTTCTCCCCTGGCAGCTGGCATAATTCCTTCTGGTACTATGAGGCATAGTCCTCAGGTCAGTTAGCTCCAGCTCAATGTCTCTAAATCCTGTGTCCAAAGTGTGTGATGTCTTCACCAATAGGGCCTGACCTTAAGTTCTGAAAAGCTGCCAAGGGCAATAGCAATAGTTTCTATTGTTTCGGATGCTGCTCAGACCATCCCCCACCCCTGCAGCTGCCAGACCAACAACTTACAGGGAGGTTTTCCATGTCTAGCATTGGGAATTTTTGTTAGATAGTATATAGCTCTTGAAGGGAGTCTTATCACTAAGTGGCATAACTTCATTTAACACACACACACACACACACACACACACACACACACACACACGTATGTGTATGTATTTTACTATTTGACAATTCCTGCTTTTTCTCCTAATTTTTCTACAGCATTCTAGAAAAATTTTTGCTACCTGCTATGCAATTGATTTTTCGGAACCTCGAAAAAACACCCAAAGGTACCCTCCAGTGAGTGACATTGTAGTGGTATTGGGATGAACATTTCTACGAGAGATAGGGCACTTTTGTTGAAAGTAAGAAATTGTCGAGATAAAATCCTTGAATTAGCCCAGAAAATGGAGAGTGAGCTTTGGTTGCCTGGAGTATAAGCATTGTCAAAGGAACCAGAAAGCGATCAGCAGACTCAAACTCGGTCCAGTTAGTTTCTTGTTGATTTTCTTGGCTCTGGGGTCAGTGGTTTGTGCATGCTAGGTGGCAGTTTACCACCGAACTGTATCTCCATTCTTTTGCACCAGTGTGTTTAATTTTGAGACAGAATGCTAAGTTGCCCAAGCTGGCCTTGAACTCAGTGTAGAATTGGCTTGTGTTACCAGGCCCATGCTTCTCTGCTAGTTTTAAACCTCAGGATTCATCAGGTGAACACAGAAGTAGATTTGTTAGTTAAAATGGTAAGCAATGTACAAAAAGTTATTTCAAGTAATTTAATATCTGAACTTTTGAAGAAAATCTCCTTTTTTTCTAAAGATGGACTTTGGAGTTTGGAACAACTCGTTGCACTGTCAAGTGGAGATTTTGATGGTCATACTGTCTCTGGATTTCAGTCCCACCCTACAGTATATGTTCCTTTGTCAGGATTTTAGCCCCAGCTTCCTGATCTTCTACTAGGAACCAGTCCAAGTGTGTCGTTCTGACACACGATTAGCCAGAGTGGGCGCTCTCTGACACCACAACTCCTTTACCTTGTAATCATGGTATATGCATCCTTTTCAAACAACATGGATAGAAAGGGGAAAGGATAGTACCAAGAATGAAGCCGGAAGCTGTAGCCACACAAACAAATGGACACGTCCCAAGAATCGGGCACAGCTGTTTGACAGATTTGTCCAATAGAAAGTCGATGATAGCAACATTTCGTCAATGATATCTAGCCATTGGTCTAAGTTAAAGTTGCCTGGGGAGTTAATTCTTAAGGAACTATCTGAAGGGCTAGAAAGATAGGTCAGTAAAGAGTGTTTTCTGCTCTTATAGAGAACTAGAGCTCAGTTCCCAGCAGCCACACATGTTGTGTGGTTCACAACTGCCTGTAACACCAGCTCAAGGATAACTGATATCCTTCCTTGATCTCCACAAGGGGTATGCACATGTGTGTGCACACATACACACTTAATGAATAAATCAACAAATCTATATACAATGATATTGAGTCTCTCACCTTAGAAAGATTCCATCATCATCATCAGAGTTGAGAACTGGGCACAAGTAGTTATGGTAAGTGTTCAGTTAACCCTGCTGTTCAGCCAGAGTTAAGAACCTGTGTGAGTGGGCATGTAAACACACAAGCCACACAGCCAGATGCTTGGGTGTGGGACTTTTCTTTGGATAACTTTGATAGAAGTAAATTCACAATTCCAACCCAAGAGCTGCAAAGACTTCTTCTCAATGCAGCTGCTTCTCAAGCAAGAACACACCTCACTGGTCTGGAAAGACTCGGGGCCATCCATGGGTTACAACCTCCACTCAAAACATGAATCATCTTCAACAGAACTGATACCGTTGTTCTCCCCCGCCCCCCTGCCCCACGCCTTGAACTGTTATAAATTCACAGCTTCGTGGTTGAGTGGAGCTCAGGTTTGGCTTTTTTTTTGCTTAAGTGCCAGAGCCTATTATTCTTCAGAAGCCTGATCCAGAAGGTTCCATAGAGTCATGCAAAACTGGCCTTCCCATGGCCCTACCCTGTGGCAATAGCCCTTTGACTTCTTCATTTCATCCTCTTCGTTTGCTTAGCTCTCAGCAGCAGCGAGATGTTGCGACTTTGTCATAGGATACGTTCAACGTTCCATGCAGAAGCCATGCCTCAAGCTGTAGCCCTGGTTGTTAGATGCATAGCCCCGGAGAGGAGAACTAGGCTAGCTTTTAACGGCACGACTGATAGACCACCAAGAGCTTGTAAGCTCTCCGACGGAAGATCAGAGGATCTGAGTTGGAATCACATTTTTTTCCAGTGCAATCTTGTGCTGTGTCTGCTCTGGTTCAGCTTAAAACAAAAGTGCATATTTGGGTTTGATGCAAAGGAACGGACAAACAGGGGCCCGCCAGTGCAAACAGAAATCAAACCGCGGGCTTCGGGGAATGTCAAGTGCCACAGGAAGCAAGTGAAATAGAACACCAGCAGCGTTTGTACTAATAAATATGCAGCTCACAGGCAGATAGTCATAAATGTTTACTTGCTGAACTCATTAGATACCTCGAGCTAAAATGACTAGTAATAGACACAAACAGATTGGGGTGTAAGGTCTGCATACTCAGAGTTTTTGGCAGAATAATGAGGCAAAAATAAACAAGGACACACAGAATATGCATAATGTAATGGATACTGATTGAATACATTTTTAAATATCACAGCCAGAGTACAATGAAACTCTTTTTAAGAGTTTAATTAATACGATTTTCAAACTTTATGCCATACTAATTCACACACATTCTAAACAATCAGCAACATGTCAGGTTATTTCTGGGCATGTGTATGAAATATTAATGTAAGCTATATGTAAAACATATAGTACTATTCCCTGAGCATGTGTAATGGATAATACTCAATTAAAATGATCTGCTGTATGTGCATGCTGTGTGTCTGTGTGTCTGTCTGTCTGTGTGTCTGTCTGTGTGTCTGTGTGCATATACAGGTGCTCACAGAGGTGAGAAGGGGGACACTGAGTCCCATGGACTACTTGATGTAGGCTGTGGGACCCAGCTGCTGGCTCTCTGATGAAGCCCTGAGATCTCAACACATTTGAGCCACTTCTCTAGCTCAGAAATGAACGAACTATTAAAGTAGCAAATTAAAACAAAAAACAAAAATCCAACCCTTTCCAAAGTAAAAATCCCTCTCTTCAATAATATGCTGACCGCAGAGAAAAAGTTCATGAACCAAGATGACAGTGTACAAACTGTACCTTTCTAGGGCCATAGCCTTAAATTTCATAGTGAACCTGCAAGAGTGAAAAAAAAATGTATAAGGAAGATGTGCCGGTGAGGGCTTCCCAAAGACTGTGTGGGAAAATAAGGAAATAAACAAAGCTCAGAGTTTTCAACATCATAGTTAGGATAATAAATGAATAAATAGATAAATGTTAATTATGCAGATCTGAATCCTGAGTGCTTAGCATGTGCCTGGTATTGGTTAAGATCATCATTGTTAACAGGATCCAGGCAGGTGGCTCAGCAGGTAAAGGCTCTTGCCACCAAGCCTGATGACCAACTCAATCCCTGGTACCCATGTGGTGGGAGGAGAGAAATAACCCCAGATAGTTGTCCTCTGTCTCCATCATGCATGTGTGTGCACACCTATACACGTATACACTCCCAAATAAGTAAGTGGAGATAAAATATTCTATTATTAACGATTCTACAAAGACAGGACCATCAACCCTGGCTGGCGAAGGGACAGAGCTGACATGCTTCAGGTCACCCAAGAGGCAGTGGTGAAATTAGAGTGTCATTAACAATGCTCCCCTAAGCTTCCAGCCAGTGCTTTGGGAAAAGAAGTAGATAAAAAGAAAAGCCACAAACAAAAATAAATTGTGAAATGCTAAGTGAGTAGCCATATGCTAAATAGCTTTGACATCTTAATGACACTGGTGGCTTTCTAGGCCAACATGAGTTACAGTGACCTAACAGGAGTCTGAAAATATCAATGACTTGGAAAAATTAAGTGGATTATATAAAAAGAACATGAAGGTGCTGAATGTGACAAACACTTGAAATCTCAGCACTCAAAGTCTAAGACCAGGCTGCGCTATATAGTGAGTTCAAGACCAGGCTGGCTATATAGTGAGTGCAAGACCAGGCTGGGCTATATAGTGAGTTCAAGACCAGGCTGGGCTATATAGTGAGTTCAAGACCAGGCTGGGCTATATAACAAGACCTTATCTCTAGAAAATGAGAAGAAGCAAGAAGAGAGAAGAGGAGGGGAGGGGAAGGGAGAGAAAAATCCAAAGACTTTTCTAGACCTAATTTATTCTAAATCTAAATGTTTTTGATTCAAAATCCTGAAAAACAACTCCCAAGATGCATAACTATTTCAGAAACAAAGTTAGAGAGAAAAAAAATATGTCCTGATTTCATCAGTGATGTTGGCACGAATCTACTGCTAAGACTTGGTAACAATAGCCAAGGAGAGAGAAAGTGCCAAGCCAATATTATTTTATTGCAGACACACACAAGCTGAGGGAACTCCAGCGACCCGATTCAGATGTGCTGTGAAGAATAATTCTCCATAACCAAATAGATTTTATTCCAAGAAACCAAGGTAGATTTATAACAAGCATCATTTAATATCCAGAAACCCATGAGCATAATTAATCATATCAGCGGGTCAAAAGCCAAAATCAATCAAATACCAAAAGTTTTAAAATAAAATTCAATATCCATCTCTGCTATAGTTTCTTTTTAAATAATGCCAAAATCAGCCAGAGGAGATAGCCTTCAAGCATCAGAGAGCTAGGTTGAATGCCCAGAACTCATGGGAAGGGGTGCGGCAGGTGAGGTGGCCTGTAATGGCTTTGCTGAACGTGTGGAAAGGCAGACATCCAGGGCTTGCTAAGCAGCCCAGCCTAATCTATGAGGTCCAGGCCAGTGAGACAGCGTCTCAAACAGCAAGGCAGAGTGTCTGAGGAATAAGTTTGTCTTCCTGTCTTCACATGTGTGTGCACCTGCACACCCAAATACTCCCCCCATGCTATCCTGCAAACCCTTCACACAAACTACTGCCCCACACAAAGACTCCTCCCAAATTCTCCACACATAATGACTCCCCAACCTCCCTCACACACAAATAGTGCAGACATTTCAAAGTAGAGAAAGCTCTTGCTAATATTCTGAAGAATGGCTCTTGCCTATCACCAGTGGACCAAGTCACTAGACAGCAGAAACACTCCTGCAAAACATCTGGACCTCTCAAGGTACCAGCTCTCCAAGAGATCTGGATTGAGAAGAAGACAGTAGAAAAGCAGAGGTTTGGACAATGGCAACTTGAAGTGCTGGTAAAGGTCTGAGTCTGGTCCTAGCCACAGGCTGCACAAACCCAGCCCCATGTGCTTTTCAGTGTTCTAGGAACAGGGTTACCCACTTCATAAAAGAAAGCAGAATCACGCAGGCAAACAGAGAGGACTTGCTGTCTTGGTACTGTGCTGATGGGAGTTGAGACTGAATCACTGTAGTTCTTAGCATCACATGGAAATGAGGTGAGTGAAAAACCTGGAAAACCCACTAATGCCGACTGAAAAAAATAGAACTACCGTGGGATTCAGAAATCCAGAGAATGCTGGTATGTACATATGAGCCCTACCATGTGTTCTCTATAATGGATTTGCTTTGTGTGTGTGCGTGCGTGTGTGTGTGTGTGTGTGTGTGTGTACAAACATGTGTAAATATATGCACACCTATATGTATGGTGCAATGCCAGTGTGCTCAAGTACAGCCAAAAGGAGGGCACTTGGGTATGTATGGGTGTTGGTCGCTATCCTATTGGATGCCCAGCTTCCTGTATGGGTGTTGGTCGCTGTCCTATTGGATGCCCAGCTTCCTGTGGGTGCTTGATCTGGGCTCCCATTCGCCAGTCCTCAGGACTATGCAGTGTGGCATGCACTCAAACTGCGAAGCCATCTCTCCAGCTCATGAGTTCTGTTAACTGGGCACATCTTCCTTGCTGCACCTATCAATAGCAGAAATTCCACGCTTTAGTAGAATTGTATTAATGCCCATCGTCCCCCGAAGTTCTGGAAGCAAAATTATGTTTATAGAAAAGTCATAGTGTGCCCATTTGACTCCGGGCATTTAAGTACATCAGTGTACAAGCACCCATCCATACTCTTAATGTGCACATTGCCACACATTAGAAAGGAATAGCAAGACCCTTGTCAACATGAACATGCAGGTAAATATGTGCAGATGACGAGGCACATAAAGATATGTCATGTGGTATAGTGACATTAGGTTTTCAGTGCTGGGCTGTTCTTTCCTTTCTGTATTTAATAGTGCTTTTAAAACATAATATCTTGGAGCTGCCTTATGCCCTTCCGGACGACCATGGAGGCATTCATGACAAGCAATTAAAAAACACATGTAATCCCAGTTCTAGAGGATTAACACCCTCTCCTGGTATTCAAGGGAACTGCATGCATATAGCATACACTCATGCAGGCAGACAGACCTACACATAAAAAAAAAAAAAATCAAAATCTTAAATGGCTTAGGGGCACATTTCTTTCATCCTAATACTAGAGGCAGGAAGATCACTGCGTGTTTGAGGCCAGCCTGGTCTACATACAAACTTTTCTTTTAAAAAAAAAATGTGAAATAAAAGCTTGGCAATCCCTTTCATTAAAATCTCATTGGGTATAAAACATACGAAAACATGGCCGTGTGTCAGAACTGAAATTTGTCCTTATAGATGTGTAGCCTGAAGTAAGCACGGTGCCTCTTAACCACATAAAAATCCAAAATGAAAAGAGCAGTGTAAAAGAGCAGTTATCCCCCAATGATGCACAAAAAGTTAACCAATACTTAACTTTCAAAAATTTTGAAATACATTTTTTTTCCTTTTTAATAAACCTACTAGAGATAGGCATGTGGATGGCCACTCAGCGGTGCCAATCACACATAAACATGTGTACTCTCACCGGTGTTAATCACACATAAGCATGTGTACTCTCACTAGTGCCAATTACACAAACATGTGTACTGCATAGGGAAATTGGGATGGGAGAGATGGCTCCGCAGGTTAGGTACTTTCTAAGGAAGTATGAGGACCTGAGTTTGAGATCCAGAACCCACATCAAAAATCAAGGCAAGGTGGCACACTGTATAATCCTAGTGGTTGGAAGATGGGAGAGCAGATGGGCACCCAGGCCTTGATGTCCAGCCAGTCTGGACACCAGTGTCCGTCAGACGCTTTGTTTCAAGGCAGGAAAGATGGATGTGCCTGAGGAACAACTTTAAGGTTGTGTCTAGCCTCTAATGTCTCTGGTGCACACGTACCTACACCTGAACTTCACGAGTGCGTGCGTGCGTGCGCACGTGGTGCACATATACAC
>NC_067143.1:66428419-66542575 GCF_903995435.1 Acomys russatus | reverse complement strand
CTCCTGCTTTCACTCAATCCAGTTCCTCCCCCACCTTGCTGAGGATGAGCAAGAAGATGCTGGGACTGGTTGCGGTGTAAGCTGCTGCAACAGGGCACAGAGATGCACACAACGGCTCTCTTCCCTGCTTGCTTTATGCCGACACCGGGGTAATGTTATCGACATCTTCCTCAGCCTTTCTATCTGGTGCTGTGGCCCTTGTCCGTGAATTCTCCACCTCATCCCTGTGATTTATTTATTTACACTAAAGCATCAGCTGTTCATCACCTCTCTTTGAGTTTCTACCAGGAGGTAGATTTTGGTTCATTGTTATCTTCCTAGTCCTTGAAATAGGTTGACACCTGAGGTGCTTGATAAAATGTACTGATTGTATAGACGCCTTAGTGCGAGGCTCCTTCCCCCTTGCTCTCCCGTCTTGTGCTTCCTAGCTCTTCTTTGTCCCTCCAGCGTCAGGTGCAAAGGTATCCTCCATTTGGAATTTCCGTCCTTATCTCTTCCTCACGGGGGGTTGTATTAGTTATTTTCTCACTGCTATGACAACATACCTGACAAAAACAAGTTAGTCAAGTAAGGATTTGTTTTAGCTTATAGTCTGCGGGTACAGACCGTCACAGCAGGGACGACGGCACAGCAGAGAAAAGCAAGGTAGCCTCTCACATAGAAGTCACAGTCAGGAAATGGAAAGAGGAGGCTGGTGCTCCTCCTTTTTTATTCTGCCTGTCTGGCCCACAGAATGTTGCCACCCACGTTTCAATAGCTTTTCCCACACCAGCTAGCTCAGTCTATAAACTGCACCACAGACCTGCTCAGGGCTTGTCTTCCGGGCAGCTCTAGCCTCTGCTGAGTGTGCTATCAACATCACTTTAATATCAGCCTTGCAGTCCTCGTTTCCCTGCCGTTGCATCAGGGGCTTGGCTCACCTGTAATGGGAGGAGTAATTGAACAGGAAAGGCTGTCTTTGATGTGTAGCTTGGATGCCTGCTCTGATCCTAATCCCAATCCTGACCCCAGAGCCTCGTCCATCCCCTTGCCTCCAAACCAAGCCCAAAGAGCCACATGGAACCCACACGAGCTCCATCCTTGCAGTTCCAACTCAGGGTATTGACCCTGGGACAGCACAGAGTGTGTTAAACTTGTCCAGATAACAGCAGCCAACATACACAGGATGCCATCTTGCCAGCTGTGATTTGGGCATGGCTGCTCTGTGCTGTGGAGCTGCCCTATCGTTTCAGTATGTTTAGCAGCATTCCTGACCTCCACCCGTATACTAGTCACACACACTAGTGAGACAACCAGAATGCTGCAGACATGGACGAAGGATCCCTTTGAAGCAGTTTGGACATCCTCTCCCTGAGAAACCTCAGTGCAATCCCTTACTGTGAATGAATTAGTTTAACCCTCACAGCAATGAGAGAAGAATGTACTATCGCCTAATCTGTGTGAGGTATAGATGATGCCGGTGCCTCTCCAGGAGGTCAGTCGACCCTCTGAAAGCCGCACAACTAGGAGTCAACAGAACTGAGATGTGAGCTAGGTCATGTGGATTCTGCATTTATGCATGGAACTAAAGGCTGGAAGTCAAGTCAAGGATGAGGATGGGACAGTACTAAGTGGTATCAAGTGTCTGTAGTGTCCAAACGCTATTCCACAGCCCCTTTACGGATTAATTGGTTTAATTTAGACTTTTAGGCAGTAATTGTCATTTATAGGATTATTCAGGGCAGGAAACTGAGGCACGGAAAGCACCCACCTGACTAGAGGTGAATCATGCACAAGTCAAAGCTGGCCAGACTGACTCTCAGACTCCTGACCGGGCAATGAGGGAAGGAAGTCCCCCTGCACTGAGCCTGCAAAGTCACACTGCCCTCTGCTCTGCTCCCTCTGCCAGGTGAGCCCAGTGCTGTGCCCAAGGTCTTCTGAAGTAGCTTCTGAACCCTTCATGTCCAAAGTGCCCGACTCCCCAGGCAGCTGGCCCTGAGGTCACAAGGAGCAGCTTTCATGTACCAAAGTGGTTTCGCTTATAAAGCCAAATGGCAAAGGGCCAGCAGCTCCCTCCAGGGCTGAACCTCCCAGATAGGGTCAGCCTTCACCTGTATCCTAACCAGGCTTAACAGAAGATGAGGCAGAGATCCTGAGGGCATTTTCACTTCTCAAAAGTGAAAAGGAGGAAACAAAAGGCACAGTCTTCAGTTCTGCCCCTTGCAGTTGTTAGCAAGGCAGAGGTGGTTTGTGTGCTCCAGAGGTGGCTCCTGACATGATGGCCTCAGTGTTTAAAATAATGGCCTGGTCATTTTCTCTCAGCCCATTCAGCCAACGAACCCAAATAGAATTATTGGAGAATTGTAACATAATGGGTAAAATGTTTCTTCTGACCTTGGCTGTGGCTGGTTGTAGTGACTTGGAGGCAGCAAGATCCCCATTTATCCTGAGATGACAATAGGCCTTCTCTAAGCAGGATGACCCCAAAGCGGCAAGAAGGACCAGTGCGAAGGGATGGCGGTTTATCACCTGTGCACTGAGACACAACTGACCCCTGGGCCCTCAGGAGGAGAGCTGCTGCTGAGGGGACGCCCCTGCGTCCACAGTGAAGCAAGCTCGGGGATTCTCTTACACGCTCTCACCTTCACCAAGACGCAGAGGAAAAGGCAGAAATACACAGCACAGGCTATCTCTGTGTACAGACATTTTTCATAAAAATCTCAAAATGGCGCCTAGGTGAGAACAGTGAACATCATGAAGAAAGACAAGTGAGGTAACGCTGGCCCTGCCAGGTCTTAAAGTACACGCTCAGGCCACAGCAGTTACAAGAGAAACAGAGACGGTGCAGAGAACCGTCAATGAATCAAATCATGACATTGTTCTCTGTTCTAGCTCCCTGTTTTCCTTTTTCGGCACTCCCACATAAACGCACGTGTCCACAGGGAATGTATTGTTGTAAATCAACTAAGGAAACAAGGCTTATTAAACAGAAGAGTCTTGGGGAGACAGAAATCAACTTCAATTATTTGAAAACACATAGGTAAACAAGAGAAACAAAGAGGAGGGCCTTTTTTTTCTGCCTGGGGTTAACACCTGCAGGCAGCCACCAGTCCCTTCAGCCCTGGAGAATTAAAATACAGATGGTGATATTACCTGGAGGCCAGGAGTATGAATTCCCTTTGATGCTGTCACCAGGAGCAGAAAAGCAGCTTCTATATGTCGACCTCACACGACTGCTCCTATTAATCTCATATGACTGCCCCATTGCTAAAAACTAATTGCTAGGGATTCTGGACAATGTAGTTTCCAGGCATCTCACTGTGCTAGTGGAGTGGGTCATGTACAAGCACAGGCCCAGTAGAAAGAACACGGTGCAGAAGGTTGTCTTAGTTACTGCTCTATTGTTGCAAAGAGACTACAAGACCAAAGCAACTTACAGAATAAAGAATTTAACTGGGGGCTTGCTTTCCGTTTCAGAAGGTGAGCCCACAACCATCATGGCAGGGAACATGGCAGCAGGCAGGTAGGCCTGGTACTGGAGATGCAGCTGAAAGCTCATACGTGATCTGAAAGTCTCAGGCTGGGAGAGTTGGGGAAGGACAGTAAGTGAGATTGTGCTTGGCATGGACTTTTAAAACCTCACAGCCCACCTTCCATGACACACCCACCCCAATAAGGCCACACCTTCTAATCCTTTCCAAACAGTTTCACTAATTGGGGACCAAACACTCAAATAAATGAGCCTATGGGGTCTATTCTTATTCAACCCACCACCGGGGTTTATATTCTTTAATGGTCAGAGACGTGAGTAAGAACCAAAATAACCTAGAAAGCATATTATAATACATTAAAGTAAAACAAGTGTGTCAAAGACCAGTTTTGACACGCAGACTTAGGTGGGATGTAGAGTTGGCATAGGGAGAGGGGCCAAAAGCTAGTTGTTCTTGGCATCTCTGGGCCAGAATACAGTAGTTTCTGGCAAGAAACTGTGAATTCCATTGAATTGTTTAGGGGCCAGAGCTGATGGCTTCTGGGTAGAAACTCTGATGTTTCTTTAACTCTTTAACACCCTGAGCTTGAGGCTTTCTGGCCACTGTCTCTGCTGCTTGCAGGAAAGGACTCTGAAACTCTCTTTAATTCCTTAACAACCAGAGCCAGTGGTTCCTCTAGCATCTAGGGGCCAGTATTCTTTGCAATCAGTGAAAAACTATAAACTGTCTTTAACTCTTTAAACTCTTTAAAAGCCAGTATTGATGGCACTTGGCTTAACTGCCACTGGTAGTAGGTAGCAGGGAGATACTTGAGTTGATGGCATCCGACTCACTCTGTCACTGATGATGGTCGGAGGGCTGCTACTGATGGCCAGATGATAAGGAGAGAAAAGGAGGAAAATCACACATACACTTGGTAGATGAAGTAAAGGTAGGCTCCAACAACTTCAAACAAAAATACATACCTACAATCAGACAGACAGGCACATGTTTGGTGTATGAAGCAAACTCTCAAGAGCAAGCTCTAATGAGCAGGCTCCAAAAGGCTCCAGAAACTTCACACAAACACATACATACATAAAACATACATACATATATACATATATGCATACAGACAACCATACAGACATGCAGACATATACACATTCATATACTGGATGGATAGAGCAAAGCTCCAAAATCTTATACACACACACACACACACAACAACACAACACCACACACATCTGGTGGATGAAGTAAACCCCACAAACTCCAACAACTTTTATCATTTCTTGTTTTCTTTTATATTTTTAAGGCAAAATTGTCTACATCAGAAGAAAAATTACTTCATAGCCATAAAAACAATTATCACAGAAACAAATTTGTTAAATCAGGATTATTAATTATTTGTTCATAACTAAAAGTTTCTGATCTAGCACTTCATTCTCCAAGTTCATTGTAAGTTCAAAGCAATAGCTTCTTCATGTCATAGGTTAGCAAGGTTGACAAGTTTTGAGGAATCATAGCAGAATAATTGTTTATATGTCTTTCCATTAAGGCTCACACCGAACTAAACATTCTTCATTTATCTCTTAGCTCCACAAATTCATTATAAGCTCAAAGTAATATTTTTATCTGTCTTTCATCTCACAAGCTCATTATAAGTTCAAAGCAATACTGTTTGTTTGTTTTTTGTTTTGTTTTGTTTTGTTTTGTTTTGAGACAGGGTTTCTCTGTGTAGTCTTGGCTGGTCACTTTGTAGACCAGGCTGGCCTTGAACTCAGGGAGATCTGCCTGCCTTCTCTGCTTTCCTGAGCTCTGGGATTATAGTTGTGCACCACTGTGCCTGGCTAGAGCAATTTTTTAATCTCATAGGGGCTTTTTAAAACCCAAGAAACATATTATCTTATGTCTTATTCGTATAGCTTAAATTGGTTAGCATGATGCATGCCAGGAGCCACCATCCCATCTCTGGACCTAGCCTGGAGTGAATGCCTTCCTAGATCATAAATTTGCCTCAAGCTTGTTCTTTTTTCTAGTGCAATTTATGCGATTGTGACATATGAAGGTTCACAGAACTCCCATATGTATTCTTTGCTATTCTCCAGGAAGGGACCTTAAAGCTACTTGAATCAAATCAGGAATTCTATAAAATCACTATCAGGAATTACAAGATCATCAACCCATGAAACCACCATTATTCCATAAAATCTTCATATTGACACTACAACGAATGTGTCCAACAAAGTGGATGAATACCAAAGAAGCCGTCGCCCCAGAACACAGGGAGAGAAGATCTCGCTTCCAGCCACATCACACGAGAGAGACGAGGAATACCGCAATGGCTAACAGGAAAATGTGTATCAGCAGCACGAAGCAGTCTGAGGACAAAGTCCCTGGGGTCCCTGCCTCACCGCGGCATATCCATTATCAACTGTGCAAAACGAGTGGTCTGTCTTCAGGAAGCTTGCCTGCTTGCCACAGCCTTCTCTGCATAGATGGTGCAATAAATGTGTCATGCATATATTAAAATAAATAAGCTCAAATCCAACAAACTATTGAATAAAGATGGGGCTGCACACACACAGAGGGCTCAGCATGTCTGCCCAGTGGGGTTCTACTCAGGAGGGAAATCGCAAGAACTTTAGTGTACACATCAACGCGGATGTGACAATAAGCTCTGTGTCACTATGATAGAAAAAAAAAAACCTGTGTAAACAACCTAACAAGTGCAAAGATTCATTTTTGGCTCACAGTTTAAGAGTTCTTAGTCCAAGTTTGTTTCACTTTGTTGTTTTTTAATCTATGGTGAGACTGCATGGCATAGGAAACTGCTTTACTTCCTGGTGGCCAAGGAGAATGAGAGAAAGAGGGAGAAAGAGAGGGAAGGAGGGAAGGATGGAGGAACGGAGGGAGGAAGCAAAGGAGGTGTATCAGGGTCACAGTACCCTTTCTTTAAGGGCATGTTGCTAATAACCTACTTCCTCCAGGTAGGCACAACCTCCTAAAAGTTCCAGAACCTTCCAGCATCACCGCCATCAGCTAGGAACCAAACCTTCAACATGTGAACCTTTGGGGGAAATATTCCAGGTCAAACCACAACAAGGGATTAATTTCAGTAATAATAGTTGGATGAAATAGGCCACAGTAGGAATTTATAATGGTATTCCGTCTCTTTTAAGTTCCAAAACTGAAAAAGAAAATACGACTTCTTAGGCAAACAGACTGGGTGGTAAATCCATGAAGATAATTGAGGAAACAAAGCTAGAATTGTGGTTACAGCAGAAGGGAGAAGACAGGAGCCAGACAACGATGAGGATGACAATGGTGGGGGGGTGTAAGCTAGACAACTTCAGGTATCATTTCTCCAAAAGCCAATACTTTATTTTAAAATTTATTTTGTGTGTGATTTCATGTGTACAGGCACACTCAACTGTGCATATGCAGAAACAAGAGGTCAGTGTTAAGTGCCTTCCTCTACCATCCTCCACAGTAGGCTCTGAGGCAAGGTCTCTCACTTGAGCCTGGGGCTCACCATTTCTCCTAACCTGACTGAACAGTGAGTCTTCAGTGTCTACCCACCTCTGGCTCTCTAGCACTGAGGAGGTTATAAGCAGAAACCATCACGCCCAATTTTTACATGGGCTCCCGAGGACAGAATACCATTCTTCCTGCTTTGCGTGGCAAGCACTGTACCTACCCACTGAGCCATCTTCCTAGTGCATCCACTTTATTTTTGACGAAGAGTTTCTCATTTGCCTGGAGCTGACTGGCTCTGCTAGGCTGGCTGGTTAACAAGCTTCAGGACTTCTCTCTTCCTCTCCAGTGATAGGCATTATAAACTCTTCTTTTTAGGGGCCCTGAGGGATCAAACTCAAGTCCTTGTGCTTATTACTTTACCAACTTATCTACCTTCCCAGCCAATATAGGAGTATTCTAGCTCATAAGTTATATGGCAGGAAAATTAGCATTTGCTGCATTGTTGTCTAAATTATGTGTGTGTATCCTTTTGGCACATATCACAATGAAGTTGAAAAACAGAAAAAAAATAAACATGAAAAGGAAAAATA
Organism: Acomys russatus; assembly: GCF_903995435.1. NCBI lineage: Eukaryota > Metazoa > Chordata > Mammalia > Rodentia > Muridae > Acomys > Acomys russatus. The sequence continues at coordinate 66,535,053 of NC_067143.1, read as the reverse complement.
CAAACTGTGCAATGATTTCAGGAAACATTCAACAATATTTTGGATCCAAGGACTGTATATTTAAATAATCAGCAATCCTTTAACAATGGGTTAACACAGATGCTAAACCCTGTAGTTCTGGTTTGCACAAGGGCAGTGAAAAAGTCTGTTCTCTAGACAAATATCACATGGTTACACAGTTCCAGAGAACTATTTGGCAGTTTGCATCAGGAGCTTTGAAAAATACCCACATCTAGGGAAAATGGCTCAAAACTCCAATAAAAAGTTTTATGCACACAATCGCGGTCATTTTACTGTTGCCATAATAGTGAGAAATTTAGGAAGATTATGGGAGAAACTAAATCATGATGGATACAATGAAGCATTATACAGCATTTAATGATGATTGCAGAGATTGTCATTATCCTGGGGAAATGCTTATGTAGGATTATTTAGTGAGAAAAGGCAAACCTCAAACTTCATACCCCAAATGACCCCATCCGCTCACACTGGAAAGAAATGCAGCAGTATCAATAGCCACTGCATTGGGTCCCAAGATCACCAATACGCCCCCTCCTCACTTTCCCCTGTATTTTCCAATTTCCTAAAATGAGCAGTTATTACTTTTATGGTAGGGAGGGAAGGATGTGGAGATTTAATAAAGAATAAAAGTCCAGTTTGAGTCATGTTTTTTCCCCATAAGGCTGTATCACACAAGTTTTCAGCTTTTAGCCTGGAAAAATTTCAAGAACATTGTCTTGTGGCAAAGAGATGGAAGGCAAGGTCCACCCCACGGACCTTCTTCATTTCCACCTGGACTTACCCAGTAATGGAAAGCGTAGTCAGTAGCTACTGACTGTGGTGCTGGCCGTTCTGTTAGCACGACATGTTATTCCTGTGAGATGAAAATGCTATCCCCTCTTTAGTGGTGGAGAAGCTGAGACTGGTCTGGCTTATGACAGTTAACATGACCACTAAATGACAAGGCAGCATCTCTTTCTTCCCACAGGATGAAGTGCCAGAGTAGAGTATATGGTTAAAGTCACAGAAACGTGGCTTGGAAAGCACTCTGCCTGGATGCAGAGTTCCGCTCAACTCACCGCTTCTGACACGTCACATGGACTTAACTTAGCTTCCTTGTGCCTCAGTTTCAACACAGACAGATGGGGATAAGAATGCCGTCTTTCTCATAAGGCGTGATGCCAACCAACTATTAGATAGCTCCTGGCACTCAGGGAGGACACGAGCAAAAAGATGGCACTGACTAAAGTCTGGCTCACCCACTGGAACACCACCTGAGATGATCTCCTCTAAGATGTATTTGCACGGACAGTGGGCAATGAAGACCAGAAAAGGGACTGAAGAAGCAGAGACGCCCATCGTGAGTGCGGTGGTGGTCCTGGTTCCTGTCCATCACTGTGTGGCCTGTCACGGACAATTGTCTTTGGCCAACAACAGTAACTTTTTGAAAAGCAGTCACCCTTCTAGGAATTGTATTCCTCATGGCCATATTCTCCTGGGGTCACGTTGCACTGTGAGAGGGAGGCAGGCAGACACCATGAATAAAGGTATAGTTTGACAGAAGTATCCTTGCTCTGTGCAAGGCTGAGGAACGACCATGGAGTTTACAGAGCCTCACTGTGTTCCAAAGAACTTCCTGTCTCTGTCAAGGTAATCATGCAACTGTAGCTATCTCCTTCAGACCAGAGGGGCTTGGGCTGGTGGGTGTGGTCTCTGCGGTTTCTTCCTTCCACACCATACCCCAGCTCCCTGAGCAGGATAGTGCTGCTGTCTAGTTCTTCAGTGAGTTTGTTGGCTAATTGTCTTCCCCCGCCCCCGGCATTTGGGTGGTCAGGTGCAGGTGCTGTGACAGAGATCACAACAGTGGGACAAAAGTCACACAGCCCTTTTCCCCTCCCAGCCCTGATGCCTCTGCTTTGCCTTTGTATGATGACCACTCTATGCTGTCTTAAGATGCTGGACAGCAGCTGGGACTCTGCAGAGCTGCTGCTGTGAATGCGAGCGACCTCTGGGGAAGAAGGCTGGAAGCATCTTCTATAACCAAATATACCCAGGGCCATGATCCAGCATTTCTGCTCCTGGGTGGTACATGTTCTGGAGAAAGCCGTGTTTGTTCATCCAAATGTAGAACTTAAAGGATTTATGATGGCTTTATTAATAACAGGCAGAAAGTATGACCTTTATGCTCATCAGCTGGGAAATGAATAAATCTATTACAGCAATATTCGCTCAGTGGGATTTTATATAGCAGTAAAAAAATGAATAAAATATGGTTGTCGTCAACAGCATGGATCCATCCTACATAGTAATGGTGAGGAAAGCAAAGCAGACAGAAGACACACCGTGTGTGGCCTATCATGTTGAATTCATTGAATAGTTGGTCACTCACTCGATCGATTGGTTAATTCTTCCATTGTTTCATTGACTGAAAATGAGCATCCTTATGTGGCCCAGCTGTCCAGAAACAGACAATCTTCCTGGCTTAGTGGCTGGATGACTTTTTAACTTCATGATGGTGTAAAAGACGTGTGACTTGATGTGAATTTTGAAATTAAGATTTAAAAAATTAATCTCTCTCTCTGCTCTCCCTCCCTCCCCCTCTCCTCCCTCCTCCCTCCCTCTCTCTCTCTCCCGCTCTCTCTCTCTCCTCTCATCTCTCTCTCTCTCTGTGTGTGTGTGTGTGAGCACATATGCATGTGGATGTCAGAAGACAACTTGTGGGACCTGGTTCACCATAGGGTTCCAAGGAGTGAACTCAGGTTGTCTTGTCAGCATTTGGTGACAGGATTTTGCCCTCGGAACCATGTCACTGGCTCAAATTTTACATTTTTTTATTTCCTCTGCCAGTGATTCTTAATCTGTTGTATGATCCCCTCATGAGGCTAAACAATAGCAGTGAACCTTGGCTCCCAACTACGCACGTGGATCTTGGCAGGAAACCACACGCTTTGCAACTAAACCCATTGTGCTCAGCTGACTTGTGAATTCATGGCACTTATTACTGGGGTAATTTTCAGGTTACAGTGGGTTGACTGAGACACAATCCTGCAGTAAGTTGAGGGGCATCTGGGTATAAAATTCAAGGTCACTCAGAAGAACCCCAGAATGCTAGAAGGTGCATAGTGTGCTCCCCTGGGGGTGTATTAACTACTGAGAGGTAAGAGAGAAACTTCTAGAGTGGTACAGATGTTGTACACTGTGACATTGAACGGTATCTCTACAAGCCTTATGTGTAAAAAGTTACTAGGTTGTACAGTTTTACAATGTGCACAGGGGCTGGGGTGTGGTTCAGTGGATGAGGTGGATGCGGTGCAGACAAGGGGACCTGAATTTAGATTCCTAGAACACATCTGGAACATCAGTGCTTCTACAGCAAGACGAGAGGCAGAGTCAGGGGAGCCCCCAGGAGCTCACAGACCAGCTAGTCTGGCATGTCCATCATGAAACAATAAAAGCCCCATCTCAAACAAGTTGGGAGGTTCTCCGACCTTCAGACACACACTACGGTATACATGTACCCATATTCACACACAAAGCATATACACACACTACGTAGTAAATGTGCATATGGTTCTATAAATAAATACTGTACAAGTTATAGATCAAATCCCGCCAGCTGGGTCACTAAGGATGCGTTCACTAAGAACTCTGAATCACCGGTCCCTCTGCATGACTCCATTTATGACTATCTTCTAAATCATCTCTGAGGCCTGAGTACCAAGGAAATTCTTCCTCCTCCAAGGCTGGCATAAATACCTGCGCTGGTGTGCTGCTGGCATTGTGTTCTCACGCTGCATGTGTGTCTGTCTGTCCCCCTGGACTTCATTTCTCAGGTTCAGAGACTGCATCAGGTATCTCCTTTCTCCAGATCCCCACAGAGGGCCCGGCTTACAGCAGACACAGTATCAAGAGGACAAATGAAGGGATGCATTGGGAGAATGAACAAACAAGGCAACTGCAAATCTGACATCCTAGAAATGCCGCCAGTGGACTGTGAGCACAAAGGTGTGATGAAGGTCAGTGGTTCTCAACCGTGGGATATCCCCCGGCCCCCAGAGGTCAACTGGCAATAGTCAGAGATAGTTAAGGTTAACTCAGCCAGGGGGTGACAATTCTGCCCTTGGGATGACGTTAAATACCCTATAACATGCAGGGCTGCACTTCTTCCTCCAGCTGCAACACAAGAATCATCAATAATCATCTAATTCAAGACATTGGTGCTCCCCGGTCTTAGAAGTCCTGGTGCAAAGGAACACACGCTAACAAGAAGAAAGCTCCCACATTAGCAGGCTACTTAGTAGCTGTGAAGCTTTGGATAAATTTCAGAGCCTCTTTGAGCTTTCTTGTGGATCTGAGTAAGGCTGATGCCTACCTTACAAGTAATTGAAAAGACTATAAGCAAGCTGAGCTATGAGAAATCACCTGACACTGAAAGAAACACAGTGACACTTGGTTTCTGTTCTGTCCCTTACCTTTGCATTTCTAATCCCTTCCCCAGAGTCACAGATGGGCAATTTTTAATAAGAAAAACAGCTGGGATGCTGCTTCTGCTGCTGGGTCTTCTGAAGAGCAAGAAGGCCTGGGAGAACGTGCTGTGTTTGTCTGGTGCATTAGTAGGTCCAGCTCCTAATGAAACCCATTACTAAAAGATGGGTCTCGGGTAGCGCTCCTTCCCTCCCCACCACAGATGTCCCATGCGCCTGGACCAGAAATTCTGTTGCTCATGGCCTTCAGCCCCTGTGTCCCACCCCACACAAGCACACTGGTCCAAGAGGAATGGGCAGAGCAACACTCACAGTTCTAACCCCATGCACAGGTGGCTGAGGCACTGTAAAGACAGGACAAGCCTTGCACCTCACAAACAAGAAGCGGGCTTTCCCATAGCCTCTATCTAAACTGCTTGCTGTGCTCCCCTCTCCTCTATGCATTTGTGAGAATGGCAGCCCCAGAGGACCATGGAATCGTGTGTGTGTGTGTGTGTGTGTGTGTGTGTGTGTGTGTGTGTGTTCTCTGTTAAGTTTGGTTGCTCTCAGACCTGAGAGCTCAGAATGCAGACACTCTGGGTGATTTTTCATTTCCATTGTTCACACTGAGCAGGGCAGGGCACTCTTATCTTTCAGGCATGCACCATCTCTCTTTATTTGTTAGATGAAGTTAACTGATAAGCCAAGGTGATGACAATTTCAGTAGCCTAGCTAATGGTGACAACCAGCTTGGAGAAGAACCAGATGTGTAACAAAGCTTGGCTCCATCTTGCCTTAGAAACTTGATTGATCAAGTCCAACAACTATCACCCAACTACCTCACTGTGCATATCTTACATCTGCTGCACAACCCACTGGCACAGATGTGGTCCAGTGTTTCTCATCTGACCACAATGAAGTCAGAGCCTCTGACCCTCTGTCCCCACACCACAGTCTCATCCATTCTGTTGTCAAAGGTCACACTTTCAAAGGGGAGTGTGGTCACTCTACATCCTCATCTTTGTTTGCAAACACTTTCACCTAGTTGTCCACTCACTGGCCCTATCTAAGCCCCTTTGGCCACCACATGGGTAAATCCTGCATGTGCTTCTCTGAGCCCCAGCTTTAGTTTCCAGGAGCATGTTCCATCAATAACCACTCCATTCTTAAGCACGTGTCTTTTTTCCTTGATTCTGTTATCATGGTATTAACACTTAACCTTGATTGTCAACTGGACCAGACCGAAGGATACCCAGGATGTCACAGAGGAATGCCTTTGGCTGTGTCTATAAGGGAATTTCCAGGAAAGTGCAGATCCTGAGGTCTTTGGCATTGTCAGACAGTGCTGGAAAACAGATTCAGCCTGCAAGAAGCAGGTCACTGGCAGGCAGCATGCTGCTGGGGCCATATCCTGCCCTGACGCCTGTGTATCCCTTTCTTCGTTTCTTGTCTGTCATGATATGAGCTGCTGTGGTCCACTATACTCCTCAGGATGGATAGGCCCCTCTGAAATCATGAGCCAAAACAAATCCTTCCTCCATTAAGTTGTCTGTATCAGGCAGTGAGATCACAATGCTGAGCAAGGAGAGGGGGTTACTGCAGCACCCTCTTCTCCCTCCACACTCTGCGACCTTGCCTGCCATTCCCTGTCATTTGATCCTCCGATTCTGCTCAACCTAAGACATTTACTGTCCTTGGCTCAGTCGGAGCAAAACTAACTTCGTTTTGAAACTGTTGCTCTCACCCAATCTCCGGGCTCCACACCCATGCACGGGCTGGTGCCTCAGCAACTCGGATCTCCAGGTTTCACTCTTGCCTTGATCGCCAGACTCCTCACTAATGGCTGCTATGGTACACGGAGCAGATTTAAGAAGCGCTTCTCAGCTTCCTGTCAGTACTTTCTTCTACTAGGGGTTATTCCTGGGAACAGGGGAGAACACAGTACAACACAGAAGCCAGAATCCTAGCCACCATGCACCATGGCCAACCCAGTCAGCTGCCCTCACAGATCAATGTACAAAGCATGCCTGCCTCTCCGCATGTCCTACCACACTCACGACCAGTACCCTGGCATTTTCATCTCTGAAAAGCCCCAGTTTCTATTTCAGTCACATATTTGTTCAAAAGTCAACCCATATTGAAACACACACATTTCTACGCCATACTATAGGTCCTGTGCCTACATTTCATGGGCAATTAAGTTTAAGGACTTGTGGGGGTGTCCTTCATAGTCTTTATACAATCAAACAATACAGCGCTCTCTTGGTTTTATACATGTTTCACTTGTGTTCCATTTTGTTCCATTCTCTGTAGCTCTCACCTGAAAAGACAACCAACCCTTTCCATAGGATGTTAGGGGAGAGCATTTACCTCACCCCAGTACTTACTATTCTATTCTATAGATATACAAAATTTCATTCAAGCAGTTATTTACTCTTGGACACCTGGGTTGTTTCCAGTCATGGGCTGTCTCACATGACCCCATGATGCCTTTGTCTCTGTTGTTGTCTTGTGAATGCTACTATCTGCAGATGAAAAGTTACCCACAGTAGCATTCTGAATCAAATGGAACATGTAAAAGGCACTAAAGTCATCAGCACTGTGGGAGTGTGTGTGTGTGTGTGTGTGTGTGTGTGTGTGTGTGTGTGTGTGAGAGAGAGAGAGAGACAGAGACAGAGACAGAGAGACAGACAGAGAGAGAGAGAGACAGAGAGAGAGAGAGAGAGAGAGAGAGAGAGAGAGAGAGAGAGAGAGAGAGAGAGAGACCTTTAAATGTTAAGCTAGTTGCTGACCAGTTCAAAACTCTCTGGTGGCTTCAATTGCAGATCCATCTGGCTCCCAGAGCCCATTTGCTTCAGACCATGTCCACTTAGTCCCCAATCAGATCTTTATGTTTCTAGAACATTCTAACTCCTTTTGCCTCTGTGATGATTTATCTTGCTACTGGGCACAATCTTCATATTTTTCTTTTCTCTTTTTTTTTGGATTAGCTTAAAGATCACTGCTTTTAAAGGAATTTTGATGCCCCTCTAGTTTTCAATCCCATCAGAGATTTATGAAGAAATAAATATTACCTAAGTATGTAGGAAGTTCTGGCAAGCAGCTTACAAAAGTGTAGAGATGACAGGGATATTTGACTGCCTGGTCAGAGCCTCCAAATTCTTCCATAACATTGGATCATCATCATCATCAGATTTCTGGCTCAGAACATTTGACAGATCTTTCTGTGAAATAGGAATTATAAAGGATTTCCTACCTTGTATTTGCAAAGCTCAGCAGTTGACTCTCCTGCATCCAGTTTGTCCAGTTTGAAACAGTATTCTGTCTGTGATTGACACAGGGGCATTTTCTCACCAAGTGGCTATCTTGTCACATGTTGGGGGGTGGGGTGGGTCTGATGCATTTTGATGTTAATTACTGCTTGTTGTCTCTGTGACCCTTTTGCTTAATAAAAAGCCATTCCACTTGGGCACAGCAAAGGAGATAGGAGGGGCTGAGAGAGAGAAGAATCCCAAGAAGAAGAAAAGAGAGACCGCCATGAGGAGAAAGGAGAGAGACCTGAAGTGAAGAGAGGAAGGCCGCCATGGGTTAGATGGAGGAGAAGCACGTGGCTGGCATGGATGGGGATTTGGCCCAGATAAAGAACATGAACAAGTATATGGGATTATGGATGGGAGGTAGCTTGATATACGTTATTAGAAGCAGATGGCATGGGATTGAGACAGGGATCCCATGCCTGAGGCCCTACTATGGAAAGTAGTTTAAAAGATTGATATCTGCCCTGACCCAGGTTAACTAAGACTATTTTAAAATATAAAAGTGTCTGTGTCTTAATTGGTTAATAGCTGGACATACTGATAATATCCATAATACAGGTATTTAAAAACAATAAGTGGCGCCCAAAAGGGGCAGGTGCCCACACTCTTAAAAATCATATTGCATCATAGTCTAAAAGGGGAAAATAGCTTCCAGAGAGCATCCATGAGCCAGAACAAAGATGGCTACATACACACGGCCAGTTGGAGAGGCAGACCTAAGATACCGAGAGTCTTCTAAATTAGCCTGAATAATGGAGTTAACTGCCTAAAATAATAATAAAATAAAAACTACTATGGTCCTTCTCCAAGTTGCCATGGAAGAAGGCTCCTGGATCTTTTTTGGCTTTGTTTTGGTGTTTATAAATTTGTTTACAACATGCTTACTCATGGTCACACTTCTTACCCTCTCCAAAAAAGTTCAGGGAAAAAGACAGAGAGCGGAGAACTGTGAGATTGAGTTAGTAACAACTAGAAAGGGAAAAGGAAATGAACTCTTCTCCATAAAGTTGGTAACAGCTAAAATTCTAAGCTCCTTAGCTGCAAGGTGTTTGTCAGGGCTTTCGAAAAAAGGCCCACCAAAAACGAGATATCAATAACTAAGTTTGGTGAAATGATGGACAGGATTTCACAAACTAAAGCCTAAATTGGCACAAATGGCCCAAGGCATAGACTTTTCTGGTTTCCTTGCTTTGATTTGTTGTTGTTGTTGAAATTTCTAAAAATTTTAACTAAATTGAGATAAAATAGTTAAAGAGGGCAGTCCTGACACCAGCCCTTAATCTCAATACAATAGAGACAGAAGCCAGGCAGAACTCCTGGTCTCCACAGACTTGATCTGCTGATAAGATAAGTTACTTATAAGAGATTACTTAAGATTTCAAATGACACTTTTTGATATGTTCTTTTTTCTTAATAATGAATTATATGTGCTTACTGATCTAAAGGACAGATGTGCATCAATCTGAGGTTTATGCTTTTTGAAAAGGTAATAAAAATGCTTTAAATATGTTTTGTTAGTCACAGTAAAGACCAAGGCTAAAGGAGGAGACAGACATGCAGCTACATGCCTCACCCGAGGAGAAGGGGTGAGACAAAACCACCCACAGTAAATGTAAAAAGCCGGGTACAAGATGCCTATGGCCTAAAATATGTATTTTGTTGGTCAAGATAAGGACCAAGGTTAAAAAACAAACAAATAAACATACAATCTGCCTAAGTAGGTACAAGATACCTACTATATACATTAACCCTAAAATAAAATGAAACTATCTGATGTTTATTTAAAACTTAATGCCTTTTCTTCTGCTCAGGGCAACTAGCTTATTTCTAAAACAAGAAGCATTTTCTGAAAAAACAGGTTACGGCCTAGCTAATACATCAAGTGCCACACAGCCTAAAAAAAAAATTTTTAAACTATATAATCTTGTTTTGATTTCAATATGATGCTAATTGTATGTTCATTGTTAATGGTGATGTTATATTTCACCCTTTTTAAAAGGTCAAAATAAAACAAAACTAGATAAAAAAGAGACTGCTAACTTAAGTGAGTCTATATCTATAAAAATTCAAACTACAAAACAATTAACTTATATTACTAATCCCACTACATAAAAATAGCTCTGAGACTGATTGAGACATGTGCATCCAACACATCTTATACATTCATAGTTTTAAGACTCTATATTGCTTGTGAAAAATTATATGTTTTCAGAATAAAAAACCCGGACACTAATGCTAAATCAGACTTGACAAGATTCATTCTTCTAGCAGGCTGAGATGCTGACTTCCTGCATCCTTCATGTTCCAGCCCCAAGTGCTTTGGTTGCTGTTCCTCATCAGAAAAGGACAGCTTCAAAAAAGGCTCCTGATCCAAATTGGTCCAGCATTTCAGACTGTCCCACACAAGACTAATATTAAGCCTAAAATTTCTCAACATTTGAAAACTAAACCACAAATACTATTCCCAGTTTGTTTAACCTTTTTTTTTTTTTTTTTTTTTTTTTTAAATTTGGGCCCTCTACAGGTATTCTCTGCTCCAAATCAGCTTTAAAAATCTTTAAGAAAAAGATGCCCTTTTCCCCTGAGGAGGGTTGGGTAGATTTTTGTTTGCTTTCTTGGGCTATAAATATACATTGTCATTAAGAGGTAAAGAGATATGGGTTGTAAAGAAAGAAAGGGGAGTATAGAGATATGTAGGGATGATACAACAAAAAGTAGATTACGGGAATCTACTCAACTTGAGGCCTTAATTGTTACAAATAGGGTTAATTTTGATTCATTGATATAGAATTTTATATATTGATACAAAGTAGGTTTAATTTTGATACATTGAAATGGAATTCAAATCTGTTCTTCACACATTGTATTTCTACTCTAGTGTGAAGCACTGTACACATACAGCTCAATTAAGGCATAGTTTACTTCCGATGGTCTGATAGTGTTATTGTAAATTGTTTAGGATAGTTAAGTAATAAAAGTCAACTGTTGATCAATTCATGGTCATGTCAAGTATAGATACATACAAGCTAGGTTTAACAGATGCTTCTATAGATATTTGTGGTAAAATAATTAAATAAGGTCTTCAAAAATATTGCATTTAAAAATATTTTTATTGTTTTAAGGATTCTTTGACAATAAGACAAGCTAACTCCTGGCAGTACCCAGCCTAACACAAAAAATGATGAGCATTTAAGAAGCTCCTTGTAGAGATGGCTTCAAGTGTGACAAAACAGGTACAGGACAAAAATGTCCTCTTTCCTCCCACAGACAGAGTTCTGCCTAAAAATGGACAAACTTGGATACAGACAGAGTTGATGGCCAGACTCTGCCAAGACAGGGTAAGCAAGTCCTCAATGGTTCCTGCTTCACAAATGTGTCTGTCAGATATGCTGGGCCAAAGACTAAAGATTATGCTCCAACATTATAAAGTTTTGGGTGACCGGTCAGGCAACAAACTGTCTCTGTCATTTTTTCATTTTGGAAGCTGCCAACCTGCACTTCCCTTTTACTCTGGTAGTTAAATTTATTCCTTCTCAAGTCCCTGATGGGTTGAAGACCAAATAGCTAATTTTAAAATTAAGCTTAGTTGTTTTAAGAGTTAAAAAGATACTTTTAAGTCTAGATAGATACTTTTAGGTTGATAGATTTGAACTTAATAGATGTTGATTTAAGTTTAAAACTTTAGATTTACCAAGATAAAATAGAAAATATTTTCTACAATGTTGCCAAATACATTTTGATTAAAAATTATATGTATAAGTCTTACCTATTGGTTTTTATAAATTTTCATAATTGTAATTACTATATATAAAAATGCCCTTTTTTATTTAGACAAAAAAATGGGGGGGGGAGATGTTGGGGGATGGTCTGATGTATTTTGATGCTAGTTACTGCTGTTGTCTCTGTGACCCTTTGTTTAATAAAAAGCCATCCCACCTGGGCATGGCAAAGGAGATAGGTGGGCTGAGAGAGAGAAGAATCCCGAGAAGAAAAGAGAGACTTTCATGAGGAGAAAGGAGAGAGACCTGAAGTGAAGAGAGGAAGGCTGCCATGGGTTAGATGGAGGAGAAGCACATGGCTGGCATGGATGGAGACTCCAGCCTAGATGAAGAACATGAGCAAGTATATGGGATTACGGATGGGAGGTAGCCTGATAGAAGTTATTAGAAGCAGATGGCATGGGATTGAGGCAGGGATCCCATGCCTGAGGCCCTACTATAGAAAGTAGCTTAAAAGATTGATATCTGCCCTGACCCAGGTTAACTAAGACTATTTTAAAATATAAAAGTGTCTGTGTCTTAATTGATTAATAGCCGACATACTGATAATACCCATAATACAGGTATTTAAAAACAATAGTCACACAGGAAGCCTTTGTTGCTTGTTGATGTAAATGAGGGTGCTACCAGGAGCAGGCCTGTCTCCTTGTCAAAAAGCCTTAAATTAATAAAATCTTTAAATGCCATACTCTATAGATCTCTGAGCTTTTTGAAGACCATCTGTCTTACCTGAATTGTTTGATTTAGCTATTTTTTATCTGTCAATCTAGGAAACACATTTTTGTAATTAACTCAACTGGTATCTAACATGACCAAAGTTCGATTGTCTGATTGCTACTACGCATTCCTTATTTTTATAAGATGTTCATATTTGTTAGTTATATATATTATAGTATTATTTTGCTTACATAAATAGGGAACTTCTAAGCAACAACAACAACAACAAAAAAACCAACTATTTTTTTCCATATGAGGATCATACATAATTGGAATTGTAGAAATGTGTATAGCTTCCTGAATCATTGTGTGACCTCCTGACTCCTTGGCATGGTAATCCTTTGGTTTGAGTACGTTCAAGGAAGATAAACTAATTTTTGTATTAGCTGAATCAGAATACAGGAAGGCATATCTGCTGTATAGTATAATACACTATTGTTATCTAAAGCTTGATATGTTTGTACCAGTTTTTAGGCAAGTTTAATATGATAAATGACAGTTACATTAAAAAACCAATTGGATAGTTATTTGCCTTGCAAATTTTCATCATGATTTCTTTGAAAAATATTTTAAATTTATTATTACACACAAATAAAATAAACTATATACAGCAAGAAGAACCACAAAAATGAAGAATTATATTAATGATACATTAATAGTGTTTTGGCTATTTGTTTTGGCAGCCTTGAAGAGAACATCTTTCCTATCTTGGTGAGTCTGAAATTCTGAATGTAGATCAATATCTATCATATCTCATCTCTATCAACTCAAAACATCTATCTAGACCTAAAAACATCTTAAATCCTAAACAACTAAACTTAATTGTAAAACCAAACTATCTGCTCTTCAACCCCATCAGAGACTTGAGAATAAATAAAATTATTTACCTGAGTAAACAGGAAGTGCAGGTTAGCAGCTCCCAAAGTGAAAAAAATGACAGAGATAGTTTGCCGCCTAATCCCAACACTCTCTATAACGTTGGAGCATCATCTTCAGCCTTCTGGCCCAGTATATCTGACAGACATATTTGTGAGGCAGAAAATATTGAGGACTTGCTTACCCTGTCTTGGCAGAGTTTGGCCATTGACTCTGCCTGCATCCACGCTTGCCCATTTCAGGCAGAATTCATTTAGTGGCCAAAATGAAGAAATTTTGTCCAGTGGCTGGTTTGCCACATTTGAAGCCATCTCCAAAAGAAGGTTCTTTGATGCTCATCATCTTCTTTGAGGTAGCCTGGGTGTTTCCACAAGTTAAACAGTTGATAATAGTGGCTTTCTAAAGGACTAGAACTTATTCCTGTTTTAACAATTTCATAGGTAAAAATACTTTAGCCTGGTGTAGCCAATCTTAAATCCATCTTAATAGACAAAGATTTATAGCAATCTAAGATTTATGCTTATTAATGGCCTTTGGTCCAAAGTAGTTTCAATAATATACCCGTTTACTTATCATTCCTAAAAACAATCTCTTTAAAACAGCAACAAACACCTCTCACTCATAGACTGACCAAAAACCACCCATCACCTCTTGCAAATGGAGGGCAGTTTTCTTAAATTGCTTCCTACGGATTTGGAACATAGTTTTTCTAGGGGCGGAGGAAGAAAATTGGGACATTGTCCTGTATTAAAAAAGCCAGTTGTAACTTTTTCTGTCTAGTCTTTTCATTCTGAGAAAGCTCAGAGTTTAACTGAAGTTCTGACTGCAACAGTCTGTAACGCTGGATGACATAGCCGGCCATTTTGAAATTGTCGCAGATGCACATTTTTGAGGAAACATCTGTGGGGTTGGGTCATCTGGGATCCTTGCCTTCTCTTTTTAGTGTCTGGTGCTCTTTTTATGCAGAATATTAACATTCATAGGTGTTATACATTTTTTGTATTAATATATTATGGACTGTGCAGTGAGTACAGTTCAGTTGAAGATGATTTCTCTGCTTTGTTTGAGAAGACAAGGCATTTCCCTCCATATAAATCAAACTGTAAAATAAAATTTTATCTATGCCATTTGAAAGAACAGAATGATAAGATCTGAGGATTTTGTGGCCAAAGATTTATTGGCCATGTATAGCTGAAGACCTGGCTGGAGACACTTTCATATCTCAGTTAGACTCAGAGCTGTTCCCATGTGGAAGGATCAGCAAATTGTTAACTTCCCTGTTTGGTCTTCTTGATTTCTTTCCTTCTGTCTAGAGCCATGATCTTCAGGATGCCTCCCCCTGTCAAATCTGATTCCCAACAGTTTGGATGGAACACATAGCTTTCTGCTTCATGTCGGGGGAAGAACATATTCTCCTCCTAATGCAAGATATTTTTCTCTTCCATTTAGAACTAGGACTTTTATAAATCCTATAAGTCCTATTTCAGCAGTCCTTTCTAAAATCCAGTGTATCTTAGCAGGCGTGCCTTTTGTCTCATTTAAAAAATTTTAAAATCAATATATCATTACTTAATCTATTTTGTGGAGATATTATATACCCCTTCCGTTTTATGACTTCTGTTTTAAAATTATTGTTAGATTTTTTTGTAACTGTATGACCTATAGGATTATAAGTTATATCTGCGACAGGCTACATGTCATAATGTCTAAAAATTTTGTTGTATTCCAATGGATATGCATGCTGAAACACTATCAGCTTCCATATGCAAAGGCATCTCTAAGACAGTCATCATCCCTAACAAGTGTGTAACCTTAGGATCGTGCTCTCGAGAACTTAACGCAAAAGCCCACTGGAATTCTGGATATGAACTGATGGCATGGTTCCTCAAACTCTGCAAAATGGAGCCATTGTATGGCCTTGTTCCCATATGGTGTCCCATTGTATGGCCTTGTTCCCATATGGTGTCCCATTGTATGGTGTTCCAAGGCAACACCCAAAAGAATGTGTATTTTTGCTTTAGCAAGTAGACCTTTATCCAGTAATTGAGCCTTGACAGTACACATGCACTATCCAGTCTGACCATGTTGGCCTATAGTTGAAGACTTTCTTCTCAGCATCTCAACAGGATGCTATTTTGAAATGTCTTTAAGGCTTTGTGGATTTTTTCTCATCTGGAACTAATCCTTTCAGTGTTTTCTAAGTTCCATATCAGATTTCTCCAAAGGTTCCGTATTTTAATTCAAAGGGTCCTCCAACCTCTGTTCTATGGCTTTTAATATAGAATCTAATTTATCAGTCTCTTCTTTCTCCAAGTCTATCTTATTCTGCTTGTTCCCAAAGAGGATATACAGAACTTGAACCATCACTGAAAAATTATTTGTATGCTAAGAGAAACAAACTCAAGTGGAATCTAGAAGCACTGTGCCACTGTGCCTTTCTCCATTTTCTTTTTTCTTTTTTAAAGATTTATTTATTACATATACAGTATCCTGCCTGCATGTACACCTGCCAACCAGAAGAGGGCACCAGATCTCATTTATGGGTGGTTGTGAGCACCATGTGTTTGCTGGGAATTGAACTCAGGACCTCTGGAAGTGCAGACAGCGCTTTTAACCGCTGAGCCATCTCTCCAGCTCCATTTTCAACATAGGAAAAAAATATTCTTATTTAAGCTCAAAACCTCTCCCTAAGGATTTTACTTTCTTAGACCCAGTTTCCCTTCTAGATCTTACCAGTTCAGATGCTTGAGGCTTCTCAGTCTGACTCTGGCTTCCGTTCTTCATTCACAGGTCGCAACCCCCTTCGACCCCCCGAATAACTGGACCCCCGGTCAGGTGGCACCCAGCGTGGTTGTCGGAGTACGGGTCGCCCCCCGGACAGATTAAGATCGCGATCAACCCTTGGACTTCATGGTTGTCGCCGCTCTCCCGGTCGCTTCAACTATTAGGTGAGTCATCTGTCCTACTTCTCAGAATGGGTAAGACATTGTCTAAAGAGGCTCAATTCATCAGGGGCCTCAAAGACGCCCTCAGAGAGAGAGGCATAAGGGTTAAAAAGAAACATTTGATTGAATTTTTCATTTTTGTCGATGGGAAATGTCCCTGGTTCATTATTGACGGGCCGACCATCGATTCACACAAATAGCAGCGGGTCGGTCGTGAATTAAATGTTTTAATAAATAGGGATGGAAATGAGGTCCTCGGACAAAATATTTTTTCATACTGGGGGCTTATTCGAGACATAATTGAGACCTCCAAGTTGGAGACTTGATCACAAACAACTCCTTTCTGTTGCTGAATACTGTCTCAAGTCTTCCTTACCGCCTTCTCGTTCCTCCTCTTGTGCCTCTGGCCCTGCTTCTCCTTTCACTCTCATAGATATCCCTCCAGACTCTTCCCCTCAGGACCCCCCTGTCGAGCCATCTCTGAACCCTCCCCAGCCGCCTCCTCCTTCTTCTACGGCCCCTCGCTATCCTTCTCTCCCGTCCGCCTATAACGACCCTCTCTCTTCTGTAGAACGTGGCTGTTCTCCTTTCTGTGCCCCCTGTCTTTTCCTGCGGCCAAGACCCTCCCTCTAACCCCCCTACCTCTCCCTCTGCTCCGCCTGTCGTCCTCCTTGCTGAGAATGGTGACGACCCCTAGATCCGGGGTACGCTGCGACTATTGAGGAGGAAACCCCCCCCCCTATCACTCCGAAGAGTGGCCTCCCTTGACCCTCCCGACCCTTCCCCCTCCCCTCACTGCCTCTTTGCCTGCCGCTGCACTCACCGCTTTGAAATCCCGCCTGACTCAACAGATTCAAGACCTTACGGAAGTCCTCCAACTTCAAAATCGCCTCTCTAGTCTCTCTGTTCTCTGCTCGTCTCCCCTTTCAGACTCGTCTTCTGTCTGTCTCCCCTTCCCTGTCACACGCTCCCAGACGGCACCTGAGTCTGGCCGAGAGACTGCCTCGGCTCCCGCTCTGCCGTCTCAACCTTCTGCTTCCCCGGTCCGCTGGCTGTCAGCCTGTTCCCCCTTCCACGCCTTCCCGACTCCCCTCCTCTTCTACCTCTGCCTCGCGGCGGTCCGTTCGCGGGGGCCCTCCTCCCCTCATTGATCTCCGTTCTGGCTCCAGGGTGGAGCAGTCCGCCTCCGACTATGATCCGGATGGTGGGACTGGGGGTGGCGCCGATGGTCGGGCGCCCGCTCCTGCTGTTTGTCGTGGACTCCCTTTCGTAGAGTTGGAGGGGTTGAATGCTGCGGTCGAAAATTGTGGCCCGGGGGCCCCCTTTTGTCCCTCTCCTTGCTTGGGAGCCTCGGCGGCGGCGGGTGTCTCGCGCCCAGTGGGTGGACTGCTGTCGCCCAGTCCGTGTTGGCGCGGGGCCAATTTCTCTCTTGGCACGTGGACTGGTCGGGCCGCTGCTGCTCCACGGCGCGGTTTGATGGCCAGGGTGACCGTGCTTCTGCCAGATGGTGGACATTGGATGGGCTTCTTGGACAGGGATCAGATATGCTCTTAATGGTGAACAGAGAGGCTTTTCCCTAGGACTTTGGCTCGGTCCGCCTCTGCCGGCCGTGGCCTGCTTGGAGGGCGATCCCTGCCTGGGGTCCGTTCTCTCTCCCCTGGCTGGGATTGTTCAGGAGCTCGGGAGAGTTGCGGTGGCTTTGTGGCTCGCCCTTCATTGGGGCCACCCAAGGGGCCCTCTGCTCCCAGATCCTCTGACATTGATTGGGTCCAGAAGATTACCAAAGAACGCCCACACCTTAAACTTAAACTTAATAGCAAATACTTTGAAGGCATTCTCGATTCAGGAGCAGATTCCCACTGTTTTATCTCAGGCCTAATGGCCTTCCTCCTGGCCATGCAGCCCTCCTAACCCACCTCCAGGCATAGGCGAGTCCACAACACCTCGAATGTTCCCAGATTCTGACAGTGGGAGGATCCGGATGGCAATACGGGCTGTATCCAGCCATTCATCGTCCCTGGCCTGCCTGTTAACCTTTGGGGACGAGATATATTAACCCAGATGGGGGTTTACCTTTTCAGCCCCTCTCCTACTGTGACACAACAAATGCTAGATCAGAGATTTCTCCCTGGTCAGGCTTGGGCAAAAATAGTCAGGGACGGCCCAACCCCTGTCCAGAAACCACCCCCAAACTAGATCGAACGGGATTGGGTTATCATAGTTCTTTTTATAAGGGCCGTTGCTCCCCTGCACTCCAGGCTGATAAGATTACTTGGAGAAATGACTCCCCTGTCTGGATCGACCAATGGCCCCTCCCCAACAAAAAATTACCGCGGACATGCAGTTGGTGCAGCAACAGCTGTCCACAGGTCATATGGAACCCTCTATGTCTCCTTGGAACACCCCCATTTTTGTCATCCTAAAAAAAGGGAGGTAAATGGCGTCTACTACAAGACCTTAGAGAAATAAATAAAACTATGGTTCCCATGGGAGCCCTTCAGCCAGGATTCCCCTCCCCTGTCGCCATTCCCAAGGGATTTTCAAAAATTGTTATGACCTTAAGACTGCTTCCTTTGCATCCCTTTACATCCTGGAGGATTGCAAGCGCTTTGCCTTTAGCCTACCCATTGTTAATGTGTAGGACCCTCCCCTCGCTTCAGTGGAAGGTACTCCCCAAGGTATGGCCAATAGCCCTACTCTTTGCCAAAGTATGGGCCCAAGCCATAGATCCCTTTCGCCTTGAACATCCTGATCTCTACCTTATCCACTACATGGATGATATTCTTTTGGCAGGAGCGGATGGTGAGGAGCTCCTGCGAGTTGCGTCCTCCCTAGTAGCCAGACTCCAAGAGTTTGGGCTCCATATTGTGCCAAAAAAGTTCAACTTCAGCCCCCTCATTTGTTTTTTGGGATACAAGTGTACATTCTCATAAGATCCTCACTCAAAAAATGGAACTTAGAAGAGATTCTTTACACACCCTAAACGATTTCCAGAAGCTCCTGGGGACATTAACTGGTGTGCCCCTATTTAAAACTCACCACTGGAGACCTTAAGCCCCTTTTTCTATTCTTCAGGGCAATCCTGACCCCTCTTCCCCTCGACAACTGACCCCTGAGGCTATAAAATCCTTACAGGTTGTTGAGGCTTGCTATGTCAAATCAGACCATTTCATATTACTCCCCCTCTTCCCCTCTCTGGCTGTTAATCCTCCCCACCACTTTTTCGCCACAGGTTTGCTATGGCAAAATAAACCGTTATCTGGCTTACATTTACCCTCCTACCCCTTCCAAAGTCCTTTCCTCATATCCTCTCCTAGTGGCCCAAATACTCAGGTTAGGAAGAGAGAGCTCCCTTAAAATATTTGGAAAAGACCCAGACATAGTCAGCCAACCCTATAGCCCTGCGCAAATTCAATGGCTACTACAAACATCCGATGACTGGGCCATCAATTGCTTTTCCTCCCAGGGAAAAATTGATAACCCTTTCCCCTCTGACAAACTTATCCAATTTCTCAGTAAACAAGCCTTAATTTTTCCTAAACATACCAAGAGTACCCCCATCCCACAAGCCCTCTTGCTTTTTACTGATGGCTCCTCCTCCGGTGTGGCTGCCTATGTTATTGATGGACAAACTACCAGGTTTCAGACTAATCTATCTTTCTGCTCAACTGTGGAACTGACTGAGGTCTTCCAAGTGTTTCAAACCCTACAGGACTGCCCCTTTAATCTCTATACTGATAGCGCTTATGTCGCTTGCTCCATTCCTCTGTTAGAACTGTGCCCTTTATTCGGCCAGATACTAATGCTTCCCCTCTCTTTGCTAAAATCCAACAAAGTATCCAACAAAGAACATGCCCCTTCTTTGTTGGACATATTCGTGCCCATACTGGTCTGCTGGACCTTTGGCCAAGGGCAATCATTTGGCCGATCTAGCCACCAGAGACACCTTCTTAATTCTGTTATCCCAAGAATGGCACCCCCTTCAGATGGCCCAACAGGCTCATCAACTACACCACCTAAATGCTCAAACACTGAGACAAATGTTTTCCACTACCAGAGAACAGGCCCGACAGATTGTATGTGAATCTCAACACTACATTACCTTCCTCCCTGAACCACATCTGGGAATTAACCCTCGGGGACTCACCCCAGGAGAACTGTGGCAATGGACGTACCCATTTTGCCCCTTTGGGAAGCTGAAATACATCCATGTGTCTATAGACACTTTTAGTGGATTCCTTTACGCCACCCCTTCAGTCCGGGGAGGCTACAAGGAATGTTATCAGCCATGTTCTCTCCTGCCTCACAGTTATGCCCCAGCCCTCCACCATTAAGACAGACAATGGGCCTGGCTATACTAGCTCCTCCTTTAAAAGCTTTTGCCCCAATTACAAATTAAACATGTTACTGGAATTCCCTACAATCTCAAGGACAAGACATAGTAGAAAGAGCTCATCAAACCTTAAAAAATATGATTTTAAAACTCAAAAATTCTGGGGGGATATTATACCCCACCAATAATAATCATAAAAAATTATTAAATCATGCCTTATTTGTCCTTAATTTTTTAACCCTTGATAGTCAGGAAAATCGGCTGCCGATAGATTCTGGCATCCTTCAACCACCGATACTTATGCTCAAGTACTATGGAAAGATCCATTGACTCATCAATGGCATGGACCAGACCCTGTGCTCATTTGGGGCAAAGGACATGCCTGTGTCTATGACCAGACTCAACAAAATGCTTGATGGCTTCCTGAAAGGCTAATCAAACTGGCTAATCCAATGACCTCCCCAGGGAAAGTCCCTGAGGAAGATCAATAAATGTGCTTTCTCATAGAATGTTCCTGCTCATCTTCTTCCTCATTCTCCTGAGCCCAGTGGTAAGTACTCCCCTCTCCCTCCCCCGCTATTATCCCTACGTGATATTCAATTACACATGGGTCATTGAAAACCAGGCTGGCGACATTGTTAATTCCAGTAGCCACCTGGGGGCTCAGCCCCATTGGCCGGTCCTCCAAGTAGACCTCTGCGCACTGGCACTCCAGGCTGACCCCGACTGGGGTACTGAGGACATTTTTTTGCCTCCCGCATGAGTCTAAGGCTCCCAAACAGCCCAAAAGAGGAAAAGACTATGTCGGATGCCGCAATGATTTAGAACGAATACTGCTTCATAAGGCTCTACGAAGACAAGTGTACTGGGGACTAAATGGAGACCTATATGTTTGCCCTGGCACCTCTCATCGTCCCCGGACCACTGATTACAAGTGCGGAGGCTCTAATGATTTGTTTTGTGCCTCCTGGGGATGTGAGACATTGGGAACCACTTATTGGAAGCCAACTTCCTGCTGGGATTATATCTCTGTCACTAGTTCTTGAATACACCCTGAAGTTAATAATCACTATACGTCTGATGACTTAAAAAGCTTTGCAATAGCGCTCATTCCCCCACCCTCGGTTGGGTGCAATCCCCTATCCATCTCCTTCACTGCCCTAGGTAAATGTCAACTTGGACTGGCAGGGGCTTTGAGTGGGGTCTACAGCCTTTATAAAGTAGGTTATGACATGGGATTAACCTTTAAAATCAGCTCTTAAAAGAAGTCCCCAATAAAAATGCTGCCTCTGCAGGCCCCAATAATATGCTTCATAAGCCTGTAGCAGCCGCCCCTAAGCCTCCTGCCTCCTAAGCTATAGCCAACCCTCATCCTTCTGCCACCCTCCTCTCTTCTTTCCCTACCCTGTTCCAACCCACCATCCTGTTGGTCCCCTAGTACTGCAGAACTCATTATTGATCTCGCTAATGCCACTATCCAGACCCTTAAAAGTACTAACTCCTCCACTTACCCAGAATGTTGGATATGTTTCTCCCCCCCCCCCCTTACTATGAGGCATCTGCGCTCTTTTCCACCCCCTCCTTTACCGATGAGACATCTTCCGCCCTTTCCACATCAAACCTGACAACTCCATTACAGTTCAATCTATTTCTGGTTTCGGCACCTGCCTTCTGGGCCCAAATATGCTTCCCCCCAGAGACCTATTGGAGGTTTGCAATCAGACTCTTGTATTAAATACCACCTTTAAATTTGCCTTAGCCCCTAATGGTACTTATTTTGCCTGCTCTTCAGGCCTGGCCTCTTTTCTCTTTACCCCTTTGTTTATCCAAAAGCGTGATTGGTGTGTGACGGTTCTCTTATTCCCTCGCTTCTCTGTCCACAACCCTGAAGATTTCCTGAACTTTATAGATAAGGGCATCTCCATCCACCCCTGATCTAAAAGAGAGCCCATTACGACCCTCACCATAGCCACTATTTTGGGCCTTGGTGCAGTGGGGCAGGTACAGGAATTGCCTCCCTGGTGACCTCCAAACAAGGTTTTGCCGAGCTCCAGACAATTATCGATAGAGATATTTCCAATATGAGAGATGGGATTCAGGAGATAAAAGATTCCCTTGATTCCCTTGCAGAGGTAGTTCTTCAAAACCGCAGAGGCCTTGATCTTCTTTTCCTCAAGGAGGGGGCGCTCTGTGCTGCTCTTAAAGAGGAATGTTGTTTCTATGTTAGTAAAACAGGACTGGCACAAAAAAGCCTTGACAAAGTTTCCAAGGCCCTGGAGGAACGCCAGTGAACCAGAGAGAAACAGAA
Organism: Acomys russatus; assembly: GCF_903995435.1. NCBI lineage: Eukaryota > Metazoa > Chordata > Mammalia > Rodentia > Muridae > Acomys > Acomys russatus. Next base: position 66,512,315 of record NC_067143.1, on the reverse strand, counting down.
TCCTGGTATCAGAATGGTTTTCCTCCTCCCCCTGGCTCACTACCCTCTTGCCCAGCCTCCTGGGCCCCTTTGTGGGGATCCTCCTCCTCCTTTCTTTTGGGCCTTGGGCCTTCCATCGTTAACACCTTTGTTTAAAAGCCAGGTTGACTCTGCTACCAAGAATTTACAGGTCCATTACCACCACCTCTCCTCAGAAGATCCTAAAAATAATGCCTCCAAAACAGAGACTTCAGGAGTCCAACAGCCTTCACCGCAGCCCTATGGACAGCCCCTACATTTCCAGGCATTATGCGATGCTGGATGGAGTGCTTGGCTCTGCTCTAGGCGTTTCTGGTGGCCTCATCAAACCCCCTTCCATCATCCCTGGTTCCTACCGCACAGCCTTTTGCCTAGAGGTCGGACCATTCCCCTCAGGGCCTGGAGGATAGCCTTTAAGTCCTAAATAACTAACTTGCAACTGAGTCTCTCTCTCTTTTCTCTCTGCGTGGCCTTGCACTCGACTGGCCCTAGTTGCCATTGCACATCGAAAGGCACCCTATATCTGCGTGCACCCAGTGGTCATTGCACCCCGCGGGGAAAATTGCCCATTGCACGCGGGATGGCACTGAGTGTCACCTCCAAGATGGTCCTCGATCGGTCAGTCCAGAGTCATGCTCCAGCCTTGATCGGACCATTTCCTTTTCCTAAGCTCATTGCCCATACAACAAACTATAGAGAGCTGCGAAATGCTGCGCCCCGATGTGGCGCCAGTTTCGCCTTCCGCCACCCCGATGGCAAGCGCTCGTGGGAATGTGTGAGACCTTATTTGGCAAAAGGTGTGCTGGGGCCCTTAATAAAAAGGGAAGGGGGAGATATTGGGAGCCAAGAGACCCCTGACTGAACCGGACTCCAGCTGGCCTCAAGCCTACTGTTGAAAGAACTTATCAAACCTCCTGCTTGGCCCTGACAAAAGGAACATTCAGCGTACCGTGACTTCTGAGAAACCACAGACATTCTGCCTGGCCATGAAAAAGGAAACATTCAGCGTACCATGAACTTCTGAGAGAAGCCACCTATTTCCCTCACCCCTCTCCCACACATTACCCCGGGTTCTTACCCCAGAAGATTCTGTACCTTTCTTCCACTGCCTCCTTCTACCCCCGCCCTTCCCGAACCATGCTATAAATTCAAACACCCGCTTTCAGTAAACGACTCTTGACAAGTTATACTTCCTTGAGCCGTGTCTCTCTCTCGCCCATTCTTCATTCACAGGTCGCGACCCCCTTCGACCCCCCGAATAACTGGACCCGGGGTCGGGTCAGATGGCCCAGCTCCAAGTCGAGCAAGAGACCCTGTCATAAGAGAATAAGAGGAGGAAAGGTGATACAGCATAAACCTGAAGACCCATTCTGTGTTCACCACACATGTGCACACAGGTATGCACAAGAACACGCACACATATACGCATTCTACAGACACATGCAAGCACAGTATACCCCATAAATGCACAGCTATTATGTACTAATCAAATGAAAATAAAATGTTAACATAAAGATTCTAGGTCACCAGGAAAAGAGTCAGTGCTTGGTGACAGTAGCTATTGCTGTCAGTAACTATCCAAGTGTAGCAATCTCCAGTGTCCTTCCCCCAGAGTAGCTTACAGAGGTGAGATGATTGCCATGGGCTGTCCATGTCATGTGCTGACCTTCTGATCAGCAAGGAACTGCAAAGGCAGCGGTGACCTGCACAACCTAGGGGTTCTCTGCCTGCCTTAGTCCAGATAGATCCACCTAGGATATCCTCCCAGTGACAGAATCACCTAAGGACACACACACATCCCAGCAGCCCTTCCCGTGGTTACACACTGCAGGACTGTACGTAACTTTGCTTCTTGGCTTCGTTACCTCAGATTGCTACTTAAGCAGTTTCCAGGAAGTAAACATTCTCTACAAACCTGTTGATTTTCTTTTGATCAATCCAAGATTAATGCACCATAGAGAGATTCCAACTATTTTAGTCATGTATTCCAAATATTTTGATAATCTATTTTGCTACTTAGATTTTTAAAACATTTTTGTTGTTATTTTGATGAACGCAGCAATAAATATACTGAAGTATGGACATTTGTTCATTTTAAATGTTCTAAAATTGGTTTTACTTGATTCAAAGGTAAGATCACTTTAAGTTACCAGATGCATTTTATCAAAACTTGTCAGAAAGAGTGCAGTGGTTTAAAACCTTCTAGCTGCCTACCAACTAATAGTTATACATTTTGGTATGTTTTCAGTATTTACTAATTTAGTAGGTAAAGTTTAAAAATCGTTATTTTAGGGGGCTGGGAATGTGGCTCAGTCAGTGACGTGCTTGACACATGGGCACTGGGATCTGAGTCAGCATCCCTCGGCCTCTCCCAGGGATCCAGCATGGTGTACCACTGAGGAAAGCCTGGTGTTGGGGGATGGAGATGGAGGATTACTGGAGCTCACTGGCCGAGACATTCTTGCTCAGTTGGTGATCTCCAGATTAAGTGAGGGTCTCTGTCTTTGAAAATAAGGTAGAAAGGGACGGATAAATCCCCTGACATTTACCTCTCAGTTGTACATGTACACTTGAGCACATGTACCCCGCGTTCACACAAGCACCCATGCAAAAACATGTACACATGCATGTACCGCACAGTACACACACACACACACACACACACACACACACCACACACACACACCACACACGTGGATGGAGGGAGGAACGAAGAGAGAGAGGTTACTGTTGGCTTTCATAACTAAATGAAATGGATATCATGTCCTCTTGGGCTGAAGAACATTGTTTTAACAAGGCCCATTTCCACACGCAGAAGACAAGGAACTGGGCTACGTTAGAGTGCAGGCCCTGAGGTCATCTGCCTGTGACTTTTGTTGCTGCATGAGTTTTGTTGCTTACTTTCTCTCTACTCTAAGGAACAAAGAAATTGTATCTTCCTGGAAATAATCCCTTTTCCAGGAAGTGCGTTACGTTTCCTGTTTTCCTCCTAGGGTGTGGTTCCCAGCATCATTGCCAGGTTTTCCAGAGCGTCACCTGTACTCTCAAATCACTAATGGACGCTGTCCAGGAAAGGTTCCACATGAATGCTTCTGTTTTGTATCTTCCTGACCCATGCTTTCATTCACAGAACCGCTGACCGCAGGGAACAAAACCCAGCCACGCACGGGAACCAACAAACCAGCAGAATCTGTCTTTTTTATACCGCTCCAGCTAACCTTTAAGTGAATCTGAAATTTCTCAATAATTATCTTCCCAACTAGGCATTTTATCCAATATCAAATTAGCATGTTATAAGGGGTGCTGCAGAAATAGCTGACATCGATTCACATGACTTAAAAATCCAGCAAGCCGAGAAGTCTACGGTATTGATTCACGCTAACAAAATGAAGGGACAGAGCTAATCTTTATAACACATGCTGGGTGGAGTGACATTTACAAATGCAGGCAGATGGAAGCCAATTGGACTTAATTCTTTAAGGATTAAGCTGATACCAGCAATTAGACTTGAAGAGGCAAGCAGCCCCACTGCTGGGAATTGAGACTCGGCCTCTGGGGCCCAGGTCTGAGTTACCCACATCCTTGGCTAACCACGGTTTCCTGCTGTCCCACTGACCAGCCACTGGTGTGAAGTTTCCCATGACTACCCATATTAATTAAATTAGTTTCCTCATTTCAAGTGCATACCATTGCTTTTCCTTGCTTCTTTGACTTTTCATAACAACCCCCCTGAAGGGAGCTGGGCTTAGGATTGTCCCAGGTAGAGGCTTTTCCTATAGAATACCAGATGAGCCCAATAAAGGACTTGCTGGGACAGAATACAAATATTCTCTTTGTATCCGAGTCTGTGCTGGAATTAGACACAATGAGTCTGCAAAAGCTTGGAAACTCGCAGAATCGGATTTTTTTTTTTTTTTCTAGCTTAAAAAAATATTCAGGCTTGCCTCCAAGGTCTTAGTCTCCTGGCACAACCTGGCTTCCGTGTCCAAGTGGTTCCAAGGTTGAGCTGATAAACATCACCGAAAGGACAGAAAATCTGGACGATAAGCTTCTAGGTCTTAAGACCCCTAATGCCTCTGCTTACCAGAAAAGCAGGCACTGGGAGGCAAGAAGCGTTTTGTAGCTGTGGAAAGTCACAGAGAGCACCAAGTGTGGAAATCAAATCTTGCACTTGCCACTCAGTCACTTTTCACCCAGTCAGGACTCCACACAATGCAGCCTTAATTTTTTCTTTGAGAATTTCATGCACAAAAACTGTGTGTACTTCATTTCCTCCTCTTCCTCTTCCCCTTCAGCTCTTTCACTGTCCCTGCCACCTTCCAAATGCATTGATTACCAGTAATTACCAGTATGATCAGTATGTCCGGCTAGCAATCAGTTAAGTCACTGACACTTGTTATATTTTAAAATGGCCTTCATTAGCCTAGGGCAGGGCAGATATTAATCCCCTAAACTACTTCCCATAGTGGGGCAGGTATGGGATCCCTGCCTCAATCCCATGCCATCTGCTTCTAACAATGTCTATCAAGCTACCTCCAACCCATAATCCCAAATACTTGCTAATGTTCTTCATCTGGGCCTGAACACCCCATCCACGCCAGCCAAGTGCTTCTCCTCCATCTAACCCGTGGCGGCCTTCTTTTCCTCCTCGGGTCTTTCTCCTTCCTCCTTGTGGAGGTCTTTCTTCTTCCCCGAGTTCCTCTCTCTCCTAGCCCCACCTATCTCCTTAGCCCTGCCCAGGTGGGATGGTTTTTTATTAAGCAAAAGGTGGGTCATAGAGACAGCAAGCAGTAATTAGCATCAAAATACATCAGAGCACCCCAACACAAATGCATGGCTTCTTCTCTATTATTGATACACACACACATGTGTGCATGCGTGTGTGCGTGTGTGTGCATATGTGTGTGTGCATGTGTGTGTGCATATGTGTGTGTGCATACGTGTGTGTGCATACATGTGTGTGCATGCATGTGTGTGTATGTGTGTGCATGTGTGTGTATGTGTGTGTGCATGCGTGTGTGTGCATGGGTGTGTGTGTATGTGTGTGTGTGTGACTATAATCTGCTAAACTTATTTGGTGTTTTTTGTATTTACACGTGTTTAGAACTGATCTTTTAATAACCTATTAGGGGGTTCATTCCTAGAAAAGACCAATTCTTTCTCTCCCAACAGCCATTGATTGCCTATAACTCTTCATCAAGAAATGGGCCCTTGTGAGACTTATGTTGGCATGCCAACTGGTGTTGTCATTGTGCAGGTCTTGCTTAAGTGGGCATATTGTCAAAATTTGGGGGGTACAGCATGTCTGTCATGTCTAGAAGAAACTACCTCACAGCACATGTCTTTTTCTGGTCCCTCTTTCCTGAGCCATAAGTATAGGAGTTGTGTTGTAGATGCATCAGCTTGCTTTGGGCACCCAATGATTGGTGGTAGATTTCTATACTGTTCTCTCTCTACTGTGGAAAAAGAGCTTCTCTGATGAGGGCTGAGGTCTACACACACCATCTCTGGGTATAAGGATAAGTATTTACAATGCAGTTAGAAATTATACTGGTTTAAGAAAGTGGCAATAGTAGACTTTTCTCTAGGGTTCATGACCTCAACAGCCCTGGCTGGGTTTGAATTCTCTCCTAGTGAGTGGATTGTAAGTCCAGTTAGACAGCCGCTGCTATCCTTAAGATAAGAGTGCTACTATTGTGCCCTGGGGGCTATCTGGACCCTGTTGGGGTTCATAGGTCATACGGCTGGGTAGGACTGTTGACTGCTCTTCTCCCCTGGCAGCTGGCATAATTCCTTCTGGTACTATGAGGCATAGTCCTCAGGTCAGTTAGTTCCAGCTCAATGTCTCTAAATCCTGTGTCCAAAGTGTGTGATGTCTTCACCAATAGGGCCTGACCTTAAGTTCTGAAAAGCTGCCAAGGGCAATAGCAATAGTTTCCATTGTTTCGGATGCCGCTCAGACCATCCCCCACCCCTGCAGCTGCCAGACCAACAACTTATAGGGAGGTTTTCCATGTCTAGCATTGGGAATTTTTGTTAGATAGTATATAGCTCTTGAAGGGAGTCTTATCACTAAGTGGCATAACTTCATTTAACACACACACACACACACACACACACGTATGTGTATGTATTTTACTATTTGACAGTTCTTGCTTTTTCTCCTAATTTTTCTACAGCATTCTAGAAAAATTTTTGCTACCTGCTATGCAATTGGTTTTTGGGAACCTCGAAAAAACACCCAAAGGTACCCTCCAGTGAGTGACATTGTAGTGGTATTGGGATGAACATTTCTACGAGAGATAGGGCACTTTTGTTGAAAGTAAGAAATTGTTGAGATAAAATCCTTGAATTAGCCCAGAAAATGGAGAGTGAGCTTTGGTTGCCTGGAGTATAAGCATTGTCAAAGGAACCAGAAAGCGATCAGCAGACTCAAACTGGGTCCAGTTAGTTTCTTGTTGATTTTCTTGGCTCTGGGGTCAGTGGTTTGTGCACGCTAGGTGGCAGTTTACCACCGAACTGTATCTCCATTCTTTTGCACCAGTGTGTTTAATTTTGAGACAGAAAGCTAAGTTGCCCAAGCTGGCCTTGAACTCAGTGTAGAACTGGCTTGTGTTACCAGGCCCATGCTTCTCTGCTAGCTTTAAACCTCAGGATTCATCAGGTGAACATAGAAGTAGATTTGTTAGTTAAAATGGTAAGCAATGTACAAAAAGTTATTTCAAGTAATTTAATATCTGAACTTTTGAAGAAAATCTCCTTTTTTTCTAAAGATGGACTTTGGAGTTTGGAACAACTCGTTGCACTGCCAAATGGAGATTTTGATGGTCATACTGTCTCTGGATTTCAGTCCCACCCTACAGTATATGTTCCTTTGTCAGGATTTTAGCCCCAGCTTCCTGATCTTCTACTAGGAACCAGTCCAAGTGTGTCATTCTGACACACGATTAGCCAGAGTGGGCGCCCTCTGACACCACAACTCCTTTACCTTGTAATCATGGTATATGCACCCTTTTCAAACAACGTGGATAGAAAGGGGAAAGGATAGTACCAAGAATGAAGCCGGAAGCTGTAGCCACACAAACAAATGGACACTTCCCAAGAATCGGGCACAGCTGTTTGACAGATTTGTCCAATAGAAAGTCGATGATAGCAACATTTCGTCAATGATATCTAGCCATTGGTCTAAGTTAAAGTTGCCTGGGGAGTTAATTCTTAAGGGACTATCTGAAGGGCTAGAAAGATAGGTCAGTAAAGAGTGTTTTCTGCTCTTATAGAGAACTAGAGCTCAGTTCCCAGCAGCCACACATGTTGTGTGGTTCACAACTGCCTGTAACGCCAGCTCAAGGATAACTGATATCCTTCCTTGATCTCCACAAGGGTATGCACATGTGTGTGCACACACACACACTTAACGAATAAATCAACAAATCTGTATACAATGATATTGAGTCTCTCACCGTAGAAAGATTCCATCATCATCATCAGAGTTGAGAACTGGGCACAAGTAGTTATGGTAAGTGTTCAGTTAACCCTGCTGTTCAGCCAGAGTTAAGAACCTGTGTGAGTGGGCATGTAAACACACAAGCCACACAGCCAGATGCTTGGGTGTGGGACTTTTCTTTGGATAACTTTGATAGAAGTAAATTCACAATTCCAACCCAAAGAGCTGCAAAGACTTCTTCTCAATGCAGCTGCTTCTCAAGCAAGAACACACCTCACTGGTCTGGAAAGACTCGGGGCCATCCATGGGTTACAACCTCCACTCAAAACATGAATCATCTTCAACAGAACTGATACCGTTGTTCTCCCCCGCCCCCCTGCCCCACGCCTTGAACTGTTATAAATTCACAGCTTCGTGGTTGAGTGGAGCTCAGGTTTGGCTTTTTTTTTTTTTTTTTGTTTTTTTTTTTTGTTTTGTTTTGTTTTTTTGTTTAAGTGCCAGAGCCTATTATTCTTCAGAAGCCTGATCCAGAAGGTTCCATAGAGTCATGCAAAACTGGCCTTCCCATGGCCCTACCCTGTGGCAATAGCCCTTTGACTTCTTCATTTCATCCTCTTCGTTTGCTTAGCTCTCAGCAGCAGCGAGATGTTGCGACTTTGTCATAGGATACGTTCAACGTTCCATGGAGAAGCCATGCCTCAAGCTGTAGCCCTGGTTGTTAGATGCATAGCCCCGGAGAGGAGAACTAGGCTAGCTTTTAACGGCACGACTGATAGACCACCAAGAGCTTGTAAGCTCTCCCACTGAAGATCAGAGGATCTGAGTTGGAATCACATTTTTTTCCAGTGCAATCTTGTGCTGTGTCTGCTCTGGTTCAGCTTAAAACAAAAGTGCATATTTGGGTTTCATGCAAAGGAACGGACAAACAGGGGCCCGCCAGTGCAAACAGAAATCAAACCGCGGGCTTCGGGGAATGTCAAGTGCCACAGGAAGCAAGTGAAATAGAACACCAGCAGCGTTTGTACTAATAAATATGCAGCTCACAGGGCAGATAGTCATAAATGTTTACTTGCTGAACTCATTAGATACCTCGAGCTAAAATGACTAGTAATAGACACAAACAGATTGGGGTGTAAGGTCTGCATACTCAGAGTTTTTGGCAGAATAATGAGGCAAAAATAAACAAGGACACACAGAATATGCATAATGTAATGGATACTGATTGAATACATTTTTAAATATCACAGCCAGAGTACAATGAAACTCTTTTTAAGAGTTTAATTAATACGATTTTCAAACTTTATGCCATACTAATTCACACACATTCTAAACAATCAGCAACATGTCAGGTTATTTCTGGGCATGTGTATGAAATATTAATGTAAGCTATATGTAAAACATATAGTACTATTCCCTGAGCATGTGTAATGGATAATACTCAATTAAAATGATCTGCTGTATGTGCATGCTGTGTGTCTGTCTGTCTGTCTGTCTGTGTGTCTGTGTGTCTGTCTGTGTGTCTGTGTGCACATACAGGTGCCCACAGAGGTGAGAAGGGGGACACTGAGTCCCATGGACTACTTGATGTAGGCTGTGGGACCCAGCTGCTGGCTCTCTGATGAAGCCCTGAGATCTCAACACATTTGAGCCACTTCTCTAGCTCAGAAATGAACGAACTATTAAAGTAGCAAATTAAAACAAAAAACAAAAATCCAACCCTTTCCAAAGTAAAAATCCCTCTCTTCAATAATATGCTGACCGCAGAGAAAAAGTTCATGGACCAAGATGACAGTGTACAAACTGTACCTTTCTAGGGCCATAGCCTTAAATTTCATAGTGAACCTGCAAGAGTGAAAAAAAAAATGTATAAGGAAGATGTGCCGGTGAGGGCTTCCCAAAGACTGTGTGGAAAAATAAGGAAATAAACAAAGCTCAGAGTTTTCAACATCATAGTTAGGATAATAAATGAATAAATAGATAAATGTTAATTATGCAGATCTGAATCCTGAGTGCTTAGCATGTGCCTGGTATTGGTTAAGATCATCATTGTTAACAGGATCCAGGCAGGTGGCTCAGCAGGTAAAGGCTCTTGCCACCAAGCCTGATGACCAAATCAATCCCTGGTACCCATGTGGTGGGAGGAGAGAAATAACCCCAGATAGTTGTCCTCTGTCTCCATCATGCATGTGTGTGCACACCTATACATGTATACACTCCCAAATAAGTGAGTGGAGATAAAATATTCTATTATTAACGATTCTACAAAGACAGGACCATCAACCCTGGCTGGCGAAGGGACAGAGCTGACATGCTTCAGGTCACCCAAGAGGCAGTGGTGAAATTAGAGTGTCATTAACAATGCTCCGCCTAAGCTTCCAGCCAGTGCTTTGGGAAAAGAAGTAGATAAAAAGAAAAGCCACAAACAAAAATAAATTGTGAAATGCTAAGTGAGTAGCCATATGCTAAATAGCTTTGACATCTTAATGACACTGGTGGCTTTCTAGGCCAACATGAGTTACAGTGACCTAACAGGAGTCTGAAAATATCAATGACTTGGAAAAATTAAGTGGATTATATAAAAAGAACATGAAGGTGCTGAATGTGACAAACACTTGAAATCTCAGCACTCAAAAGTCTAAGACCAGGCTGCGCTATATAGTGAGTTCAAGACCAGGCTGGGCTATATAGTGAGTGCAAGACCAGGCTGGGCTATATAGTGAGTTCAAGACCAGGCTGGGCTATATAGTGAGTTCAAGACCAGGCTGGGCTATATAACAAGACCTTATCTCTAGAAAATGAGAAGAAGCAAGAAGAGAGAAGAGGAGGGGAGGGGAAGGGAGAGAAAAATCCAAAGACTTTTCTAGACCTAATTTATTCTAAATCTAAATGTTTTTTATTCAAAATCCTGAAAAACAACTCCCAAGATGCATAACTATTTCAGAAACAAAGTTAGAGAGAAAAAAAAAATGTCCTGATTTCATCAGTGATGTTGGCACGAATCTACTGCTAAGACTTGGTAACAATAGCCAAGGAGAGAAAAAGTGCCAAGCCAATATTATTTATTGATGCAGACACACACAAGCTGAGGGAACTCCAGCAGACCCGATTCAGATGTGCTGTGAAGAATAATTCTCCATAACCAAATAGATTTTATTCCAAGAAACCAAGGTAGATTTAATAACAAGCATCATTTAATATCCAGAAACCCATGAGCATAATTAATCATATCAGCGGGTCAAAAGCCAAAATCAACTATCAAATACCAAAAGTTTTAAAAATAAAATTCAATATCCATCTCTGCTATAGTTTTTTTTTTAAATAATGCCAAAATCAGCCAGAGGAGATAGCCTGTCAAGCATCAGGAGCTAGGTTGAATGCCCAGAACTCATGGGAAGGGGTGCGGCAGGTGAGGTGGCCTGTAATGGCTTTGCTGAACGTGTGGAAAGGCAGACATCCAGGGCTTGCTAAGCAGCCCAGCCTAATCTATGAGGTCCAGGCCAGTGAGACAGCGTCTCAAACAGCAAGGCAGAGTGTCTGAGGAATAAGTTTGTCTTCCTGTCTTCACATGTGTGTGCACCTGCACACCCAAATACTCCCCCCATGCTATCCTGCAAACCCTTCACACAAATACTGCCCCCACACAAAGACTCCCCCCAAATTCTCCACACATAATGACTCCCCAACCTCCCTCACACACAAATAGTGCAGACATTTCAAAGTAGAGAAAGCTCTTGCTAATATTCTGAAGAATGGCTCTTGCCTATCACCAGTGGACCAAGTCACTAGACAGCGGAAACACTCCTGCAAAACATCTGGACCTCTCAAGGAACCAGCTCTCCAAGAGATCTGGATATTGAAGAAGACAGTAGAAAAGCAGAGGTTTGGACAATGGCAACTTGAAGTGCTGGTAAAGGTCTGAGTCTGGTCCTAGCCACAGGCTGCACAAACCCAGCCCCATGTGCTTTTCAGTGTTCTAGGAACAGGGTTACCCACTTCATAAAAGAAAGCAAGAATCACGCAGGCAAACAGAGAGGACTTGCTGTCTTGGTACTGTGCTGATGGGAGTTGAGACTGAATCACTGTAGTTCTTAGCATCACATGGAAATGAGGTGAGTGAAAAACCTGGAAAACCCACTAATGCCGACTGAAAAAAATAGAACTACCGTGGGATTCAGAAATCCAGAGAATGCTGGTATGTACATATGAGCCCTACCATGTGTTCTCTATAATGGATTTGCTTTGTGTGTGTGCGTGCGTGTGTGTGTGTGTGTGTGTGTGTGTGTGTGTGTGTGTACAAACATGTGTAAATATATGCACACCTATATGTATGGTGCAATGCCAGTGTGCTCAAGTACAGCCAAAAGGAGGGCACTTGGGTATGTATGGGTGTTGGTCGCTATCCTATTGGATGCCCAGCTTCCTGTATGGGTGTTGGTCGCTGTCCTATTGGATGCCCAGCTTCCTGTGTGGGTGCTTGATCTGGGCTCCCATTCGCCAGTCCTCAGGACTATGCAGTGTGGCATGCACTCAAACTGCGAAGCCATCTCTCCAGCTCATGAGTTCTGTTAACTGGGCACATCTTCCTTGCTGCACCTATCAATAGCAGAAATTCCACGCTTTAGTAGAATTGTATTAATGCCCATCGTCCCCCGAAGTTCTGGAAGCAAAATTATGTTTATAGAAAAGTCATAGTGTGCCCATTTGACTCCGGGCATTTAAGTACATCAGTGTACAAGCACACCATCCATACTCTTAATGTGCACATTGCCACACACTTAGAAAGGAATAGCAAGACCCTTGTCAACATGAACATGCAGGTAAAATATGTGCAGATGACGAGGCACATAAAGATATGTCATGTGGGTATAGTGACATTAGGTTTTCAGTGCTGGGCTGTTCTTTCCTTTCTGTATTTAATAGTGCTTTTAAAAACATAATATCTTGGAGCTGCCTTATGCCCTTCCGGACGACCATGGAGGCATTCATGACAAGCAATTAAAAAACACATGTAATCCCAGTTCTAGAGGATTCAACACCCTCTCCTGGTATTCAAGGGAACTGCATGCATATAGCATACACTCATGCAGGCAGACAGACCTACACATAAATAAAAAAAAAAAAATCAAAAATCTTAAATGGCTTAGGGGCACATTTCTTTCATCCTAATACTAGAGGCAGGAAGATCACTGCGTGTTTGAGGCCAGCCTGGTCTACATACAAACTTTTCTTTTAAAAAAAAAATGTGAAAATAAAAGCTTGGCAATCCCTTTCATTAAAAATCTCATTGGGTATAAAACATACGAAAACATGGCCGTGTGTCAGAACTGAAATTTGTCCTTATAGATGTGTAGCCTGAAGTAAGCACGGTGCCTCTTAACCACATAAAAATCCAAAATGAAAAGAGCAGTGTAAAAGAGCAGTTATCCCCCAATGATGCACAAAAAGTTAACCAATACTTAACTTTCAAAAATTTTGAAATACATTTTTTTTCCTTTTTAATAAACCTACTAGAGATAGGCATGTGGATGGCCACTCAGCGGTGCCAATCACACATAAACATGTGTACTCTCACCGGTGTTAATCACACATAAGCATGTGTACTCTCACTAGTGCCAATTACACATAAACATGTGTACTGCATAGGGAAATTGGGATGGGAGAGATGGCTCCGCAGGTTAGGTACTTTCTAAGGAAGTATGAGGACCTGAGTTTGAGATCCAGAACCCACATCAAAAAATCAAGGCAAGGTGGCACACTGTATAATCCTAGTGGTTGGAAGATGGGAGAGACAGATGGGCACCCAGGCCTTGATGTCCAGCCAGTCTGGACACCAGTGTCCGTCAGACGCTTTGTTTCAAGGCAGGAAAGATGGATAGTGCCTGAGGAACAACTTTAAGGTTGTTGTCTAGCCTCTAATGTCTCTGGTGCACACGTACCTACACCTGAACTTCACGAGTGCGTGCGTGCGTGCGCACGTGCGTGCACATATACACACACATGCACAAAGTAATGATACGTCTTATACAGAAAAAAATCTTCCAAAAAATTATCTTGCTGGGGCTGGCAAAGTTGCTCAGAGGGTAAGCCCTGTGACCCATTTTCCAAGCTACACCTTTCCACCCACCACAGGCTGCCAGCAGAAGCCAGCAGGATGTGAGTCATTTCCACGCAGGAGCATAAACAAACGGACTCCCCAGGCTAACCAAACACCCTGCAGCACCATCATCACCCCTGCTCTGTCCCCATCCAACCAGGGCACTGCCTCTGGCTCAGCCCCAGAGCCTCTGTGCATGCCAAGCCTCCCAAAGCCCCTGTTTTCCTCATCACTGGCATTTAACTGTTCCTTTTCCAATGTCATCCCTGGCCTCCCATGCCTATGTCAAGTGCTCATTCCCTGTCTCCCTCAGTCTCTTGAGGTCCTTCGGGTATTGGTCCTATTGTCCTAGATTCTACACTCAGCCCTTTGTTCAGCCACCACACAGAAGCCTCATGTCGGATGCACGTCAGCTTGCTCTGAGCATCTCAATCCACTCTTTTCTTGTGCACGGTGAACGATGAGCCTCGTCACTAGCCAGGATTATAACCTTTGTCCTGGAGATGCTTTTCTCAGTTAATATCCCAGTGTTCAAATCCTAACTCAGCAGAAGGAGCTACTTCCTTGACTACACACCCAGGAGCAACTCCCTCCTCTTCCAACTCCTGCACATCTCATGCCATTAGCTTCCACAGCATCCCACCCTAATTAGATGCAGGGGTAGCTGAAGTCATACTTCACATCTTTCTCTTTGATGGGTAATTTTCATTGTTAACTTGATACAGACTAGGATCAACTGGGAAGAACGCGGCGATGAGGGGTGGTCTGAATTAATTCTGCCTGTGGCCATGGCTGAGGGGGACTGATTACCTTGGTTATGTTAGCTGACATGAGGAGGCCCAGGCCACCTGTATTTGGGTCAGAGTTCAGAAAGTGAACTAAGACCTCCAAGTATGACTGTGTTGACTCCTCTTTGCTTCTGACTGTGTGTTGATGTGACTGGCTGTCTTAAGTTCCTGAGGCATTGATTCTCCAATGGACTGTAACCTGGATTCATGAGCTAAAATAAACCTCTCTCACCTAACTTGCCTTTTGCCAGGGCATTTTTAATTAGGGCAACAGAAATAAAAGAACAGCACCCTGCCTACTGACCAGTAATCTCTGATGTTACAGACAGTGTGTCTCTGTCCTGGATCCTGGGTCCCTTCCCAGTGACTATCACCTGGTAGACAAGAAATAAATTATTGGACATGAGCAGATCTAAAGGGTTAACATCTTGAAGATGTTAGTCCAACGTTAATGCTCGCTGCTTGGACTGCACAGTCAAAAAGCAGGAAAACTGGTAAAGAAAGCATCTTGAGTATTAACTCAAGCTCAGATATTCCCACCAGTGCCATCTTTTATGGAACTTTTCCCCTAAATTAATCCAGCGGAAAATGTGTATGATTTCTTGGATGTATCTGGATGAACTTCAAACATCAGCTAAAACAGGAGACAGTCGTCTGGGTGCACGTTGCCCCTGTACACTTTGTTAAGACACATATATGGAAGGAAGAGTGGGGGTGCAAACCCAACCAGGGCCCCATTGGACTTTCTCTCCTCTAACTTTGGGGCCTCATCACACACTCTTTTTCTCTTCCTGCCTGGGCTGAGTCTTGGCGGCTCCTGCAGCAATAAGGGGAGCTATTTCGGGGAGACAGTTGATACTTGGCGAGTCCTCCTACAGACCAGCAATAGCTGTTCGACATGTTAAATGCCTCCCAGATGGAGATTCTTAGCATTTGTAGGAGGAATAATTTGGAAGAGAAAAAAATGCATTTGTCTTTTGGCATCCTGTGGATTCTGACACAGAAGATAGAGAACACTGCGGAACTTGCCATCCACATGTCGGTGTTTTCTTAGAATTTTGCAAGGGCTGGGTGACCGTGCCGCATCTTCCTCCGGGGCTGTCGGGTTCTGTAGAGTGCCACAGAACAGTGAGGAGGTGTGAGGAGCTGAGTGTCTGAGGGCTAGGGTTCCCAGAAAGAAGCAAGCCCGGCTCAGCCTGCTGTCTACCATTGGCAAATGTTGCAATGATGTGGACCAGGAGCTTGGGGAGATGGCTTAGTTGGTAAGGGGTCTACTGTGCAAGGGGGAGGACTTGGGTTTGATCCTCAGAACCCACAGGCAGGCACCAGTGACCTCAACATGAGAAGACGGACAAAGCCTGGTTCTTGCTGGTCAATGTGCCCAGCTGAATTGGTGAGCTCCAGGTTCCAGAGAGAGATCCTGTCTCAAAACAAAGGTGGAAACCTCTTGAGGAACAGAAGCCAAGCTTTGCCTTTACCTTCCCCATAAGTATGTACAGACATATGCGCACGTGCACAGCCACGCCCATACAATCACACAGATATGTGCAATTCAATGAACTCTCCTGTACTTCACAGTGATGTCGACCTGGCGATTCTCCTTTTGAATCTCATCTGTTGTATACAGAGAGACTCGAGATGTGGATGACAAGCCAGCAGAGGCAGCCAGGGATCGAGACACAAGTGTCCTGCCTGTGTTCTGTCTCAAACTTCCTTTGTGAGTAAGGCAACAGTCTAACAACCTTGCCTCAGTTTATCTCTCCATCCGTGATAGGGATTAGACCAACTAGCCTTTACATTTTTTTTTAATGTAAGAACAATGCTGTATCTCTGACTTCCATGGCTTGTAAAGGATGGAGATAAAGGTATTGACATGAAGGAATAGTGAAATCGCCCTTTACTGTGAGCTCCATGATGCGGAAAAGAGAAAACGCCACTGAATTATTCATCACGCCCCACTATTCATGGTGGGGACAGAGTATATCCTTCATAAAAAAGACTTGAGTCTACATTCCCTTTCCTGATTTTTCCTCTTTATACTTACGGATTTCCAGGTGCACAGTGTCTGTCTCTGGAGCACATTTTCCCATTGAGCAAGTATATGAAGTGCTACTGTGGAGGGCACGGGCAGGACTTCTATATGAGCCCAACTCCAAAACCCAGACACATTTTTCTTTGCCATAGTGAGGAATTTAGGCAGTTAGATGGAGTTGCCAAAGAGAACAGCCTCCCATCAATAGAAGCAGCAATCAAAATTGGCATACCCAAGGCTACTCTCCACTCAGAGAGTGTAACACAAGCTTCCCACCCTTAGCACTTCAAATCGCAGCCCAGGCTTTGATTGATAGACACACTAGCTGGGCGTGGTGGCACACTCCTCTAATCCTAGCACTTGGGAGGCAGAAGCAAAGGCAGAGGCAGGCAGATTGCCGTGAGTTCGAGGTCAGCCTGGTTTACAAAGTGAGTCCAGGACAACCAAGGCAACACAGAGAAACCCTGTCTTGAAAACCAAAAACCCAAACACCAAAAACAAAAACTAAAAGGTAGGCACATTAGGTGACCCTTCTGCCTGCCTTGCACCACTGCCAATAGCGGGGTTCAGAGGACAAAAGGGTAGTGGACCAACCACCAAGTTTACAGAAATCCTGCTCTCATGTGACATGACAATGCTCACAAAAGCCTGTAAGCTTGGGTTTCCACCATTGTGCTGATTGTATCTACTTTCTGTTGGCTTTAATTGTTAACTTAGTGTCATCTGGCATCACCTAGGAAGAGATTCTCAATGCAGATTGTCTATATCCGGTTAACCCGTGGACATTCCTGTGAGAAATTTTTCATAGTTGGGTTAGTTGAGGTCGAAAGACCCCTCCTTTAAACTGGGTGGCATCATTTCATAGACTGGTCTGAACTGTGTAAAGTGAAGAAAGTGAGCTGGTCAGTAAGCAACATGCACTTATTCTCTTGAGTGTAAACCTACCCTGTGTATTGAGGCCAGCCTGCCTACATAGCAAGTTCTAGGCCAGCCAGGTAACACCGTGAAGCCCTGTGCCACAAACAGCCAACAACAAAGACAGAAGGTAACGAGGGGCTTGGGGTATAATAGTGCACCCCTATAATAGTGCTCACTCTAGAGCCCCAAGGCATGAGGTAGGAGGATCCTTAGTTCAAGGCCAATCTTGACACTACATCAAGGCCCCACCTCAAACAATCAGAAAGAAGTTAAAATGGCAACCAGATGAATGCGGGTATTGCTAGCTGCTTCAGGCTCCCGTCCTGGCTTCCCGGCAGTGATGTGCCGTAACCTGGAATTGTAAGCTAAAATTAAAATAAGCCCCCTTTCTAAGTTGCTTTTTTTTGTCAGTGTGTTTATCAAAGTAACTGGAAACTAGAGCACTTGTTTATTTATTTAAAGAGAAAAGATTTTTTTTAATCTCTAAAAAGAATTCCTCAAAATTTCCTAGTTCTCTATAAAGTCAGACATTAATGATGCATTTTAAGGCTATGTGGTTTCCTTTCTTGCTGTCCTATGGCAGTCCTCAAGGGCTGCCATATCAAGTCGAGTCTTAGCACTCAAATTATTGGTCACAATACAGAGCAAACCTGGAATCTTTCTGTGATTGGCTGGACACATCTCTTGGGACCCAGATCCTTAGCAAGAGACTTGAAGAGTCTAATAACAGCCAATTCATCTCAACTGATCTCACAGGATGTTCATGACAGGAATGCTACGTTAGGGAAACCTTTTCTTTCACTGATTTTACTTTACAATCCAGAAATCACTCCGAGGAACAGGAAGATCCCAAGGTGCTAGGACGAATAGCTGTGGGTTCAAATTCAGTGTGCTGTGTTATGATGGGCTACTCATGGTGGGTCATGCCTGCAATCAGAGAGGAGGGAGGGAGAGAGAGGGGGGGAGAGAGAGAGAGAGAGAGAGAGAGAGAGAGAGAGAGAGGAGAGAGAGAGAAGAGAGAGAGAGAGAGAGAGAGAGAGAGAGAGAGAGAGAGAGAGAGGGAGAGACTGAGACTCCGTGATGGGGCCAAGGGCTTGGGAGTGTAGCTCAGTTGCCTAGGGTGCACGAAGCTTGGGGGTTGAGCTCAGCATTACATAAACTCAGCATGGGGCGCACACCTGTAATCTCAGCACTCTAAAGATAGAGGTAAGACAATAATGAGTTCAAGGTTGATCTCAGTTACATGTGGAGTCCAAGACCAACCTGGGCTGTCTGAGACCCTGGCTGAAGAAGAAACATCTCAGATGTCTCTTGACGGAAACCAGAGAGTGGTGTCAGCCCTCGTGACCCGCAACTCAAGCTTCCGAGGATGTTTCTCTCAATCTCAGTGGCTGCTTTTCTATCTCATGGGTTTAAACATTGTGCTGTGTCCATGTCTGTCTCATTTACACTGGAGAAACCTGTAAGGATGGATCTGAGGTTGAAAAGCAGAGCTCTAGGAAGACATGTGTGAATTCCCTGTCCTCAAGGTCAGAGATGTGCATGGGGACCAGGCTAATGATGGATGGGACTCCGTGTACGGCGATGATGAGGAGAGCTGGCCTCTTCATGTGAGACCTGACATATTTCAACATCTTGATGTCTTTTCTCATAGAGCTGTCAGTGTCTCTAGATGAAAACCCTTCAAGCACCTGTGTGAGAAGAGAGACGAGGAAAGAGCCCTGGAGTTCGCCTATCTCACCTCCCTTCCATCTCCAGTATCCCTTGTGTCCCAAGGCTTCGTGTTTATTATTCACGTGGCCCCAGTTCTTTGTGGTGAAGGATCATCTCTAATTACATCACATGATGGAGTCCATCTAGACGTCAACAGCTCTGCATACAGTTTCTGGTTCTGGCCCTATGATGACCACAGTGTGGGCTAGTGAGAAGAGTCAGCGGTTAAAGCTCTTGGCATATAAGCAAAAGGACCAGAATTTAGGTCCCCCAGAAGCCATGCGAATGCCAGATGTGCATGGCAGCTTGTCTGTAATTCCAGCCTGGGAAGGCAGATGGCTAGCAAGTCTAGCAGTATCTGCAAGCTCTAGTTTTAATCAAGAGACTCTGCCTCAATGAATAAAGTGGAAG
This sequence comes from Acomys russatus, assembly GCF_903995435.1. NCBI lineage: Eukaryota > Metazoa > Chordata > Mammalia > Rodentia > Muridae > Acomys > Acomys russatus. Next base: position 66,492,897 of record NC_067143.1, on the reverse strand, counting down.
AGCAATCAAGGAAGACTCTCTGCATCTTCAGGGTCTATACTTATGTACCCTTCTGTGCACCATGCCTACACAGCACACACACACACACACACACACACACACACACACACACACACACACACCATATACCCATGAAAAGAAGATAGAGAAAAAATGGCCACTAGTTAACTATTTCTTCAAAGTCACCTGTTATTCCTTTCCCTCCCTTCGACCCCCCTCTCCTTTCCCTCTCTCCCTTCCTCCTGTCCATCATTCCTCTGACATTCCAATGGGGTTTAAGGTGGTACATTAGTTAAGGTTCTCCAGGAACAAGACCAGTAATATACACAGGGTGATGGGTTTATTGGATGATTTTCAACTATGGTCTCTGGATGGCAGAGGGGTAGAGAACCCAGCAGCTGCCCAGACTGAGAAGCTGGGCACCTCAACAGTCCCAATCCATGGCTTAAAGCCTGTAAACCTCCTGGAGAGTGTCTGGTGTTAAATCCACATTGAGAGGCCACAGAAGCTAGAGCCTGCTGTGCCCAGGTGACAGCAGCCACAGTGACAGGCGCCACAGTGACAGACGTACTTGCTCAGGCAAAATGGAGCTGGCTCTTGAGCTTCCTCTTCTTCCAAATATTTTTCCCATCCAGGCCCCCAGCCAAATGGGTGGTGCTGCCCGTATTGAGTGTTCTGTCTCCACTCAGTTGCTGTCTCACATGTTAGTCTCCTCTGGAAACGCCTCTATGGACACACGCATGGTGCCTTCAGCAGTTCTAGACAATGTCCATCAGGTCAGGGTGACAACCATCACAGAGGGAAGAAAAACTGCAGTGATGACTGCTTTACCTCCTTCAAACCTGAGCCCCGGTGGAAGAGTTCCCTTTGCAGAATGCCCAACAACAGAGGCTGGAGTGCAGTCACACCCCTGCCCCATGATGCCCAGTACCACTTTTTGACATTTGCTCCCATCCCCAAAGGAAGGGTCTGTGACCTAGAGTGGTATGAGTTGCAAATTTCTGCAACTTGTAGTACATCCCCTGAGAGGTGGCAGATTTCTCAAGGTTAATTGTTTAATTCTATCAGTGGTATCTGTCTCTGTCTCTGTCTCTGTCTCCGTCTCCGTCTCTGTATCTCTCTCTGTCTCTGTCTCTGTCTCTGTCTCTGTATCTCTCTCTCTCTCTCTCTCTCTCTCTCTCTCTCTCTCTCTCTCTCTCTTTCTCCCCTCTCTATGTGTGTGTGTACATGTTTATACATGCAGGAACATGTGTGTGTGTGTGTGTGTGTGTGTGTGTGTGTGTGTGTGTATGACTGTGCACAAAAGTATGGAGGCCAGAGGACAACCTTGAGTGTCACTTCTTGGATGTTATCCATCTTGCTTTTTGAGACAGGGCCTCTTACTGTGACTGACAACTTACCGATCCAGCTAGCCTAGCTATCATGTAGACTCCAGGGATGCTCCTGTCTCTACTTCCCCAGTTAAGGGATTCCAAGTGCTACCACATTTGTCTTTTTATGTGGATTCTGGAGGTCAAATTCAGGTCCTTAGGCTGATGTGGCAGATGAGTTACCAACTTAGCTATGTCTGAAACCCCTAATTTCATTATCTTTCAAAAATCATTGTTTTGGTTGCAAAACAGGGTAGTTAGTGTTACTCTTCCTTAAACATTTTAAAAATCACTGTGCCTAAGTTGATTTAATTTTGTATGCAATCCCTCAAGACAGTCCTAGGTTGTCTTAGTAGGTGGTAGAGTTAATTCTATTCCTTGTGAGTGGGGTTCACATCCATGCCCTACATCAGTGAACCGAGATAGTCTCTTACTTAGAGAGAGCAATGGTGACATATATGTTCAATGTTTAGCAATCACCAGGCATTTAAGAAGTACAAACCCAAGCCAGGCATGGTGGCGCACTCCTGTAATCCCAGCCCTCGGGAGGCAGAGGCAGGTAGATCTCTGAGTTTGAGACCAGCCTGGTCTACAAAGTAAGTGCAGGACAGCCAAGACCACGCAGAGAAACCCTGTCTTGAAAAAAACAAACTCCTGCTCTGTGTAAGCTTTCCCACTGAATCTTTAAAGTTTGGACTTATTTCTGCATGCTGAGGCACACATAGACACACTGGTGCAATGTTCCGGGGAATAACACCCAATAGACAAAGCGACTGGCCCAGGTTTCCTGGTGCCTGGCAGGCCTCCACAATCACCATAAGGCTTTCATTGAGCTTAGTTTTTGAGATTACAAGTGAGAAGAAATCCCCAGAGTGGGCAGCACGTCTGTAGGACAGAATGGAAGCATAATTCCTGCTCACCCTAGACTCAGCGATTTCCCCATCTCCCCAAGAACTACTCTTGTAACCTCGGTTTAGGGCTGTCAATATCTTGCGAAAACTGAAAACAGTTCAAAACATCCGCAACTATTGTCTCTCATCTCACTAGGATGATCTAGCCCTCCCCTACCACTAGCTGTGAGATTCTTCCGTGGCCGTCATGATGGATGTGACCCTCGGGATGGTATGAGCACTATACATTGAGTGGGTGGCGATGACAATAACCAGCAGTGTGCTTACTGTGGAATCTCGGTGCCTGGCTCCCAATTTTGTGTCTAACGCTAGATTAGGCAGCTCATGGACATTATTAATGATGATTGTGCCAAACCACACAGCTCAAGTACAGAGAACCTATATCATTAAAGAAACAGAGGCTCAGGTATAGGAAAGCAAACAGTCCAGATCACACCCAGGTCCACCTGCCCGCAGAGCTCAATTTCTCCTGTGATTTAACTGTTGTTAGCAGAGATTAAGATGAACTGGTCTGAACATCACTATGGATTCAGGAGTTTAAGGGCCTCTGAAATCTGAAAGGATGCCCTGTCCACCCAACAAACACCACAGTTAGAATAGTAAAGTGTCTCTCAATCAACACATACATTCTCAAACAGAAAGGAAATAAAGAACACCAAGTGCATCTCCAAACCCAGAGTGAGTGAAGACTTAGAATGCTTCTGTGGGACCTGCAGCTCAGGAGCATCCACCAAGATACAAGGTAGGGGCAGGGGAAATGGCTCAGTCAGCAGAGTGCTCTGTCTTCAAACAAGTGCACCTGTAATTGATCCCCAGGACTCAGGAAAACATTCCAGGCATAGCACGGCACACTTTAATTCCAATGCCAGGGACGCAGAAGGCAAGTGGATCCCTGAGGCTCATTGGCCATCCAGACTAGCCTACTTAACACTTTCCAGCATAGTGAATGCTAAAATGCTCACTCTCCATTAATAAATTAATCAATTGTTGGTATCTACTAAATGACCAGAAGTTGCCTTCTGGCTACCTTATGCATACATGAACATGTACATGAGCACACAAATGCACACACATACAGCGGATGCAAGGTAGTAGCACTGAAGGGTCACCTGCAGTCCCAATGTTAGCTGTCCTGTTTCTATTCTGATGTCTGAAGCTCGGAAGTTGAAAAGCTCAAGGGAGTGAGCAAATGTTGACATGCCCATTGGCTTGAAATTTTCTCCGCTGAGTGAAAGTCTACCCTCTCCTCCTGTACTTAGTGAGAAAGAGTTAGGATTGCTTGATCAGGCATTCTGTGTCCTCCATGCCTTAGGCATCACATGGCTTCATCTTCAGTACATCTCTGGATTGAAATATCACCATCTTTTCTGAAGTGTCAGGGGAAACCACTCTCAGCTCAGCTGGGTGCTCTGTCAAAGACCACATGAGGAAAGCATAGCCCAGCTAGGACAAATGTATATGTGCCACAGCTAAGCTCTTGAGCCCAGAGGCCTTGAGAAAACCTAATCCTCCCCTCTCATAAAAGATCCTGTGCTGTCTCACCCTCCTTCATGCGCTCCTGCCCCTGGTCCACGTCTCACAGGCTAAGATGAGGAACAAGAGGGAGAAGCTGAGCTTGTTTTCATAGCATCTCAGTGCTTGGTGTGGAGAGTGAGCAGCCCTTCTGGTCCCAACTGGGGCAAGCACACTGCCTTAGAGCCTTGATTCGGTAGAACCTGAAAGAGAACAATACGGTGTCACCTTTGGTGTCTTCTCTCACCCCATGATGTGGCTCAGTGGAACCATGTGACATGTCTCAGATGATGAGGTGTACAGTTGACAAAGCTACTTCTTAGACAGAGAAGAGGGCAAAGATACGGGTCCAAGCAGAGTTTTAAAAATAGAGAGTGGATGGGTATGGTGGTTAATGTCAGTTCCACAGAATCTAGACTCACCCACATGGCAAGCTCCCAGGCGTGTATGTGAGGGAGGTGCTAGAGTACATCAACTGAGGTGGGAGGACTCATGCTAATTTTGGATGGTGCTGTCACACAGGCTGAGACCTCAGGTTGAATCAAAATGGTTAAGCAAGGCAAGCGCTGGCATTCATCCTCCTGATTGTAGATGCACTGTGACAGCTGCCTCACTGCCACACCTTCCTCATCATGACAGACTGTGCCCTCACACCATGCACCTAAATAAACTCCTCCTTCCTGAAGTTGCTGTGTTGAGTATTCTGTCATGGAATGACAAAAGTGCTGTGAGGTATGTCTGTGCACATCTAAAATCCTAGATTCAGGAGGATGAGGCAGGATGATCTTAAGTTTGAGGCCAACCTGGGCTACATAGCAAGACTATCTCAAAAAACAACCCTCCTCCGTGTAAGTGGAGAAAAGGGACTCATGCTTCAAGTTTAAACACTATACTCAGGTCCATCTTACATGTCATCCTTGCTTTCTTTTGTCCCTCATCATCATCATCATCATTATCCCCTCTCTCTCTCTCTCTCTCTCTCTCTCTCTCTCTCTCTCTCTCTCTCAAGACATGACACGGTCATAGCCTTGGCTGGCCACATAGATCAGACTAGTCTCAGACTCACAGAGTGGGCCTGGTATGAGCACACCGGATCTTGCAACTCCCCATGTGTAAAGCAAGGGTGAAGGGACCTTTGAACTTGGATCTCTTCGACAGTCATTGGAAGTCCCTGCATAGAGCTCTCTGACCAGCTTACACCATCATGTCTCCTAACTTCTGCAGGCTACATGGTCTCTGAAAGACTTTCAGGCAGCATACTCTTATGAATGTGTACTTCTCTGACCTGCATCAGCAGATGCACCAAAGGCACATGAGAATTATCTCTGCTGCAAGTAACGGTTCCTGAAATTAACGAATGTTCCCTCTCTCCTTCTAATCAGGAAGCTGTTGGCTTGGTTCAGAGGTAAAATGGCCGCCAGCCAGAATCCATGCAAATCTCACAGCTTTTTCCTCCTTGTTACTTGTCTTCTAGTCATCACATCCACAGGCTATAGGAACGCACATGTGTACACGTGTGTATGCATGGGTAGTGTTATTAGCATAAATGAGTTCAGGAATGGACCAGCACAATTCCTCCTGTTACTAAGAAAGCAGCAACCAACCATAAGCCTCTCCCAGAGAACTCTGTTATCTCCTTGGCCTTACCTGTGCCAGCTACATCCCACTTCTAAGGATTCTGGGGAAGCCACAGCTTTAGGTAGATACCTGGTCGACCCTGAACAAAACTGGAATTCATTTCATAAGGAAGATATCAGCATTGGCAACCAGCCTTCTGTGTTCTCAGTACAAAGCAGTTTGGGTACCAGAATTAAAGTTCATTGCACACATCCCAGTCTCTCTGCAGTGCTCTGCAAAATCCTTCATATCATCAAAGTGTGATGGTTTGAATAAAAATGGTCCCCAGGGGCTCATAAATTTGAATGCTTAGTCATCAGGGAGTGGCACTACTTGGAAAGAATTAGGAGGTATGTATGGCCTCTGAGGCTTCAAAAGGCCAAGCCAGGCCTAATGGCTCAGTTCTTCCTTCCTTCTGCCTGTAGATCCAGATGTAGAACTCTCAGCTACTTCTCCAGCAACATGTCTGCCTGTGTGCCACCATGCTTGCTCCCTGCCATGATGATAATGGACCAAAGCTCTGAAACTGTAAGCAAACTCACATTAAATGCTTTCTTTTATAAGAGTTGCCATGGGCACGACATCTCTTCACTGCAATAACCCTGACTAAGACAGAAGGGACAGCCCCCAACTTCCATCACAAACTTTCAGATCCATCAATAGTTTTAGCCACTGCTTGTCGTTAAAATGCTTCAAAACCAACCTATCTGGCAAGCCGTTAACATAGTAGTGGTGTGGATGTTAGAGCCTAACCAGCTGTCTTCTGTTTACATTTGAAAACTGATCAAAAGCTCAGAGTAGGGGGAATCTGATATATGCATGTTATTGACTAAGGTTCTTACTCACTGACTTTTCAATGGAAATAGATATATCATGTACTTTTTATCAGTGACTAGATTGTGATTTGTGGAGCTGATGGTTTAAATAAATAATTCTGCCCCAAGACATCCATCACCAAGGTTGTAAATGAAGTCTAGTTGTACCTTGGGGAGAATAAAGGCGGACAAAGTGCCATATTTCAAGGAGACTCTAATGTGCACATCGACTCTGCCCATGCCCCACCCCTGCCCCCGATCCACCTCTACCGCTACCCGGCCTCTGCTCCTGCCCCAGAATCTGCTTCAATGTGTTTTCTCCGGGTCTGTTTACCTCGGCTTTATAAATACACACACACACACACACACACACACACACACACACACACACACACACACATTCTTATATATAGCATACAGTAAGAAGAACCACAAAATAATCAGGAATTATATAAATGTTACATTCTTCATATTTTGCCTACTTGTATTTGGCAGTCTTGAAGAAAGCATCTTTCCTGTCTTGGCAAGTCTAAAATTCCTAATGTAAATCAATATCAATTATCAACTTAAAACATCTATCTAGGCCTAAAAACATCTCAAGCCCTAAACAACTAAGCTTAATTGTAAAACTATATTATCTGTTCTTCAACTCCATCAGCGATTTGAGAATAAATAAAATTAATTACCTGAGTAAACAGGAAGTGCAGATTAGCAGCTTCCAAAGTGAAAAAATAACAGAGACAGTTTGCTGCCTGAACAGCCACCCAAAACTCTCTATAACGTTGGAGCATCATCTTCAGCCTTCTGGCCCAGTATATCTGACAGCCATATTTGTGAGGCAGGAACTATTGAAGATTTCCTTACCCTGTCTTGGCAGAGTTTGTCCATCGACTCTGCCTGCATCCAACCTTACCCGCTGAAACAAGGACATTTTGCCCAGTGGCTGGTTTGCCGCATTTGAAGGCAACTCCATAAGGAGGTTCTTTGATGCAGATGTCTTTCTTCTGCTCATATAAAGAGCAGTAAACCAGACTTAATTGTTCTGTGCATCTCCCATACCTCATACAATTATAATTTTAGGACTGTATAATACTCATGAAAAATTATGTTTTCAGAACAAAAGAAACGGACACTGATGCTGGGTCAGACCTGACAGGATTCATTCCTCTCAGCATGCTGGATGCTGACATCCTGCATCCTACATGTCCCAGCACCAAGTGCTTCAGTTGCTGTGCCTCATCAGAACAGGACAGCTTCCAGGACAGCGTTGTAGAAAGCTTCTGATCACAATTGGTCCAGCATTTCAGACTGTCCCTCACAGGACTCATAATAAGCCTGGAATTTCTTAATATTTAGAAACTGGACCACAAACGCTATTCCTGGCTTGTTTAACCATTTCCCTCAATTTTATGTGGGCCCCTACAAAGGTATTATTCATCCGAAATCAGCTGAAAAAAACTTTAAGAGAATGCCGCCCCATTTCCCTTTAGGGGAGTTGGGTAGGTTTTTGGTTACTTACTTCAGCTTTTATTACAGATATGCTATGAATCCTCTTTCCAAGATCCTGACAATGCCAGACCCAGGACTGGCTGAACTGAGCTGAAAAATATGGTATGGGTTTCAGACAGAAACCTGACGTGCTGGGTTAGGATGTGATCAAGCCTCGTGCTTTCTTTTGTAGCAGGGAACTTCTCTGACCTTTCTGGGACCTTGGCTTCTACAAATCTACAGAAAAATCAGTCCCTACTTGAACAAACAATTGTGTGAGTTAAATAACTTTTGCAGGGCATTTTGCAGCAGCATAGAAGTTAAGGAAATGTATTCTTGTTAATATCTGTATTAGTTACTTTTGCCTTGTGATAAAACACCATGGCAAAACACAACTCATAGAAGCAAGAGTGTGGGCTTTGGTTTCAAAGGGTCCATCGTGGCTGGGAGGCATGGCCATCGTCAGTAGGCATGGTGGTAGGAAAAGGAAGTCAAGAGATCACAGCATAAGGAGTGAAGAGATAGTTAAGTAGTTAATGTCACTGACTACTCCTTCAGGGAACCTGGGTTTGGTTCCCAGCTCCCACACAGCAGCTTGAAAACACCTATAGCTCTAGTTCTGGGGGATCTGTCCCCTTCTGGTTTCTGCAGGTTCTGAACACACATGGCACATTTACATACATGCAGGTAAAACACCCATACACATAAAATTTGAATAAGCAAAACCTAAACCACAAGCATGAACCAGAGAGAGAAAACTGGAACTGAGGTGAGACTACAAACTCTTAAAACTTGCCCCCAGCTCACTACTTCCTCTAGGAAGACCCCACCTCTTAAGCTCCACCAAACTGCACCTCCAACTGGGGACCAGTTGTTCAAATGCTCCTCTGCAAAGCTTAGGAAGACATAGGTCCTCTTCTACAATGTTTAAGACCTGGTGGATGAGTGATCAGTGCAACTCAGAGTGCTTCCATCTTTCACACTGTGCATCGTTCTTTCATCACCTTATCTTGGATTTTGTTCGTTTCTTTGAGGTAATATTTTCACTGTGAAACTCAGGCCCATCTCTAATTTGCAATCTTGTAATCTAAAGCCCTCCCGACAAGAGCTGTAATTACAGACATGCTCTCCCACAACCTACTCATCATGGTGATGATCTCATCTTCGTCCTCCAAATTTATTTAAGTGTATACAAAGCATCATCCCCTGCTGGCTTATGAATTATTAGTCAGTAAGGTCCAGAGGTGTCCAAAATGAGACAGGCAATTTTCAGCCCTATTGGTAGCATATATAATAACTACATTATAAGACCCTATTGCTGAAGACACCACACACACTTTGGATGCAGAATGCAGAAAGATCAATCTTGAACTGACCAGGAAACTCCTCCCTGCTAGCTAGCTTTCACAGTGCCGGAAGGAGCAACGTAGGCCTCTGGAGGAGAAAAGACATCAGTGATCTTACCCTGTGATGCACCCTGCATGCTATGATACAAACCTGTCAGGCAAGATGTGCCCACTGGGGAAATGTTGGCGTGAGTGTTAAGGGGTAACTAGCTACTTTCTGATTGTGTCTGAAGCCTGCTCCACAGGAGGGAATACATGACCGGTATTGTAAACCTGGTAAAACTCATAGCTAGAGAGGTAATAAGGGATGAGTTTTGGGACCCGCTGTTGTTTTGTTACATGGTTATGTTGTCAAACTCCCTTCTAAATATTCATGCTTGTATTTATAGATAAATAGCTCTCTCAACCTTGGTCAGAGTAGAGGGTTTTTTGTTTGTCTGTTTGTTGTTGTTTGTAGTGTTTGGTGTAATTGATCCAAATACTGAGAATAAGTGACTGTTGAGTACTCTGCCCCAAATGAGACATGCGCATCACCTCTTTACCCTAAGGTTCAGTGAACATCATGAACAAGGGATAGCGGGAATGTAAGGATTAGAGGGGGAGGCGGAGTGCTGCGAAGTGCTGTGTTCTCGACAAGGCCATCGGACACATGAAATTACAGCAGCTGTGCTATCTACACAGGATCAAACCAGTCAGTTCCAGTGTGGATGGGGGTGGATCGTGAGATAGCACCACCGGCTGAGGAGCTATTATCAGGCAATGGCTGCTGGTGGAGGGAGTTTCTTTGGAAGTGTGGCCCTCAGTAGGTTGTCCATGCTCCTGTGGATGGCCTACCCCCTTGTACACAGGGGCCACGGTAATAAGATCTGGTATAATATAAAGGACTTAAGACGAGGACATGAAATTGGGAAGGGAATGTGTTCAGGGGCCCAGGAGGACTTGGAAGAGGAAAATGGGGAGGGTAGAATATGATCAAAATACATCTATGAAATCAAATAATAAATCAAATATTGAAAAGGTTTTATTCTCATTTTTCAGATAGGGCAATTCAGTGCAGAGAATCTAAAGAAACTTCTGAAAACACAGTCAATGGTTGCATGAAGAGTTACACTCAGAGCCACAGGTCTGGCAGCACACAGAGTGCATGGCATAGGCACTGTAGTGAAACGTGATCCAGAGCATGAAAGCTGCATGTTCCCTGGTGCCCTCCACGCGATGCCCGAAGAGAACTAGACTGACCCAAGGCCTTTCCTGAGGCCCTGATATATGGAGAAGGAACTACATAGTTCCTTCTCTAAACCAAGAAGATGCTTGGCAGAGCTGGTAATGGCCCAGGCCAGGGCCTAGGTGGAGCTTTGGCTTCAGATGCTCAGAGCTCAACTCTTTTGGCACTAAGGGGCTCCAGTTATCAGTTCCAGGGCTCCTGTGTCACTGCTGAGCTACCCTGTGCTCTCTTTGTGTAGCATTGCTTGATTGACTTGCTACTGATTCTGTCTCAATATATGAGAGCTTTCTGCTGACTTTGTCCCATTTCCATTCTGCAAATAGTATATAATATGCTGTGCTTCTTAGTAGACTTGCTTGGCATAAAACATAGCTTGTGTAATAGCTCTTGGTCCCAAGCTTTTTATCTCCTTATCTTCTGATTCCCTGGTCATGTCTCTCAGGACCCTGACACCAAAGGACTGCTGGTCCAGATCAAATGCCAGGCAAAGCCAAGCAACATCCAAACCACATCCTTCCCTTTCTGCTGTCTTATAGACACAAAGGCTGACTTCCATCTCCCTGCAGGTGAGCAGCAGAAACGGTCATGTAACATGCCATGATGGTGGGACAGACACAAGCAGCCTCTGAGACCACTGGACTAGCATGAGCTACTAGGAACCCTAAAAAGGCACAGCTTATCTAGTGCAGATGGTTACACACACACACACACACACACACACACACACACTCACGAGAGAGAGAGAGAGAGAGAGGACGAGAGAAGAGAGAGAGAGGAGAGAGAGAGAGAGAGAGAGAGAGAGAGAGAGAGAGAGAGAGAGAGAGAGAGAGATCCTCCAGAGAACCAGTCGTTTTGTTAAGTCCACTAAATCAGGACTACAGTGTACATGCATGAAACTGTCATAATGTAGCCCACTATTTTGTACAATTACTATATTTTAATTTTAAAAGGCCTTAAAAGAATAAGAAAACAAAATTTAAAAGATGACTCTAATGTTGGATGCAGTGGTACATGACTGTAATCCCAGTACTTGGAAGATGAAGATAGGAGGATCGGGAGTTCAAGGCCAGCCTGGGTTACGTAAGGCTCTGCGTAAAAACAAAACAAAACAAAACAAAACTACAACAACAACAACAAAACCCCCAAACAAACAAAAAAAAACCCCAAAAAACAAAAACAAAAACAAAAAAACTGAATAAACAAACACAGAAATATGTCTCTTGACCCTGCCAAGAAGGTGAATAAACCATGATGACAACTACATTTATTGAACAATTAATTTATGTTAACACCATGTTAAACAATTTATATATAACAGCTCATCTTGGAGTTTAGGACAAGCTTTACAGCTGAGGACTCCAAGGCTCAGAGACGTTCAGTCACTTCCCACCTTGTGTCACTTGCTCACTGACAGAGCCAAAATTTAAAACGGGGCCTATTTGTGCTCCTGTTCTTAATGGTGCATTGTTAAAAGCTTGGCACATCCTCCATATGTAAAGACACACGTGAACCTCAGTGCTCCTCTCACACCTCTCCGCCCTTCCCGACCTCACTTTGTGTGTTCTCCTCAGTTCATTCATCGTGTCCATTGGAGGCCACGTCATGAAAAATAACAACTTTCTTGCAGTTTGGCCTTCGGGCACTCTGCAGTGTGCTCAGGCGGTGGCAGCGGGTTCTACTCTCCTAACTACCTTTGCCCCCCCCTCACCCCCCAAGAGCAGTCACAGGGAATCGGAGGCTCTGAATCAAACAGCCCTGGCTCTCACCAGGGCTTCAGTCTCCTCTGCAGTGTAACCACACCCATGAACTTCTCTGAGCCTTGGTGTTCTCGGCTGTGAAGGAGAGCATTGCTACCTCTCCCCTCGTTAGAAGTAGCTTAGATGGAAACTGTACACAGTAAATTTAAAAGAAGCGAAATTGAATATTATACTACAAACACAATCATGTTCTTTCTCTTGTCTTTGTATGGAGCTAACACATGGTCATCCTGAAACCCAAACCACACAAGTCTCCCTTTACCACAGAGTGAGTTTACCATCCCACCTTCTATGCTCCGAGTGCTCTGTCTTTCTTCAATTAGCATTTGTTTAACATATGCTATTTTACTATTAAAAAAAAAATAAGGTTCCCCCCTCCCAGAGCAAAGGTGTCACATAGATTTTCCTGGAGAGATATAAAAAGTATTTTCCATATATGTGGAAGGAGCCAATGTACCAAAGGATGCCATCCAAGCTCAGATGTATTAACCAAAGAGCTTATTGGAGTTTCTTAGAGGAAGGGACATGAGTAACTCAAAGGCAGTGACCGCACTGGGAAGTTCTGGGTGACTCGCAGCTAACTGGTGAGTCATTCCCTCAGTATGTACAGTTTATGAAAAGTTGTACCAGCCAACAGTTTCCCAGGGAAACTACAGATAGCTATGACCACACAGTCTTAGGGCTGGTTATTCTTCCAGATGGCCTATGACCTCTGGAAGGAGAGGCTCCGTGTGAAGATTTCATGAAGGCTTTTGAGTTCCGTGAATCCCACATGCCTCATGAGCTCCCACCTCCACCAGGGAAGGACTATAGACCCCGTCGCATGAGGTACAGATGCTCAGATCTGAGAAAGCAATAGAGCTGTCCAGCCAGGAGGAACAGACACAACAAAGAAGGTTGTGGATTCTTGGTTTTGTCTAGAGTCTATCTGTACCCTACCACAGCAACTAAAGATCTTGGCTGCCATGGAACAGCCTTCTCCGCATGACCACTTGTAGAAGGTGCGTGCTGGAGAGCAGGTCTCACTCTCAGCCTGGCTTTGTTTTTCTTGTGGATCCACATTTGCACCAGGGCAGCAAATCATGGACCTAGCAGAGTGACTGTTGAAAGAGAGACGAAGCTCTAGTTCTTTGAGCTCCATACTGATCCTGCATCATGCACTGCATTGCCTAAGCTCCTCTCCTCTCACATCGACCTCACAGAAACACTGTGACGAGAGTAGGAGACTGTTTGAAGTCCTTTTCCCTCCCACTTCCTGCCTGCTAAGGGGAAAAGAGCTACATCATTGTATCATTTTTAGAAAGCAGGATTATGGTTTGTTTTCTGCATCGTCCTGTCTGGGCCACAAGGTGCCCGAATATTCAGTCAAGCACACTGTGCATGCCTGAGTGGGTGGGTCTGCTTAGTTACTAATATGGAAAATGGAAGGCTGAGTGAGGCACAATTTGTACACCTTTACACACTTTGAATGTATACAGCAGCCCACAGAATCATGCATAATGTAGGATTGACATATTAGTCTTACATAATATCTCATTTATCTGACAAGAAAGTTGAAAACAAATCACCTCTCTATTCAAACTTTTGAGAGAGTGAGAAAGGTGAAAAAAAAAAATTTCAAAGCTACCCATGCAAAGGACTGACTTTGCACTTTCTAATGTGAGTGAACAGGTCTCTGTCCACCAACAACATAAACAGAGCGGAATAGGCCAACTCTGCAGGTATGACCAGGGAGGCCAACTCTGCAGGTGTGACCAGGGAGGCCAACTCTGCAGGTGTGACCAGGGAGGCCAACTCTGCAGGTGTGACCAGGGAGGCCAACTCTGCAGGTATGACCAGGGAGGCCAACTCTGCAGGTGTGACCAGGGAGGCCAACTCTGCAGGTGTGACCAGGGAGGCCAACTCTGCAGGTGTGACCCTGACTTCTCCCTGCTCGGATCTAAGATCAAGTTGGCCCTTTACCCTTGAGATGAAGCAGCCCCTGCATCTCAAGGCAGTTTCCAGGCTTCAGGTCAATAGGTGCTTACCCCCATCTTTCCCAGGTCTCCACCTGCTTGCTGAAGGTCTCAAGACTCTGCTGGTCTTTTCTTTTTTTTTTTTTTTTTTTAATCACAAAAATACCCGAGATTGTGAATTTATAGAGAGAAGGAGTTTCTTTTGGCTTACCCTGTAGGAACTCTAACTCATACACACGGAGCTGTGTATAACAGTGGGGGTGTGGAATGGATGAAAACGCCCACCTCATGCCTGGGAATGAAGAGAGAAGGAGGATGCATCAGAGCCCCCTTTGAGGGCAGTCCCTAGTGATCTGAAGACCTCCCAGTAGGCCCCATCTCCTGAAAGCTCTACCACCCCCCAACACCACCACTCCAGGAACTAGTTCCTTACCATCAGGGCCTTTGGGAGACGTGGGACCCAAACCATAGGGCTGATCTTTGTAATCATATGAGCCAATTCCTTAAGATAAAATAATTTCCCCTCCCATCCCTTCACCCACACATACACTTCTGATTTATACTGAAGAAAAACAGTATAAGGAAGAATCCAAATAAGGCCAAAGTACAGAATGAGGAAAAGAGAATAATACCCGCAGGCTTATTTTTCCTGTATGTTATCACTTTCTGAAATTCTAAATTAGGAAGAGAAATGGGGGAAAAAAGAACAGCTTCCTAAATGGTATGAAAATAAATATTTGTGACCAGTACAGTAAAACAAAAGTTTGAAGAACCCACCTAGTACCCTAAGGAAATGGTATAACAAGGCCAAAGGAGAAGGCTTCAGGAGATGATTCCACTAGTGACGTGTTCGGGGAACAAGGAAGATGAACTCAGGTCACTCCCCAGAGTCCACAGTGGAAGGACTCCCAAAAGTGTTCCTCTGACCTCTAGAAACAAACTGCAATAAGACCACACCTGTGTGCATACGTGTGCTGTCAATAATAATAATAATAATAATAATAATAATAATAATAATAATAGATAATGGAAAAAACATGGGGATGTTGAAATTTGTTCACGTCTTTGTCATTTTCTCAATAAGACTGATATCTGATATGACGGCTACTCTTGTCAGCTTGAACATATATGGAGTGAACTACCGTTCAGAAATGGAGGGCACACCATTAGAGCATATCTTCTGGGTTTAAAGTGAGTGAATCCACTTCTAGTCCAGATCTTGAGGTGGGAAGGCAAGCCTCTATGTTGGCAGTTCTTCTTCCGGAAGTCTTTATAAGAACACAGAGGGAAGCCGCTGTTCTTGGCCTGCCTGTTCCCACCTCGCTAGCACATCCAGTCCTTCACTGGAGCCTACGTCTTCAGGATGCCAGCACATACAGAAGGCCAGCCGAGACACCCAGCCTTGTGGGACGAAGCAATTGCTAGATCTTTGGACTTTCAATTTACAGGTAGGCATTATATGATTAGCTGAACTGCGGCCTGGAACTCATTCCTCTCTCTCTCTCTCTCTCTCTCTCTCTCTCTCTCTCTCTCTCTCTCTCTCTCTCTCTCTCTGTGTCTCTCTGTGTGTGTGTGTGTGTGTGTGTGTGACTCAGCATCTTCCAGGCAGCCTGGCTTCCATGTCTGGTGAGTCAGTCCAGGCACTGCTTGCTTCTGAGTGAGAATAGACAGACCTCAAGAACAAGGGTCAGTTTCTCTCAGAAATGGCTAGAGCACTTTACAGTGAGGCCTGTGCGCTAGGCCAGGGTGTGGAAAGAGTTTTCCATGAGTGTTACACTTTACCTCTATTAGAATGAAATTGCCTGTTTCAGAAAGTAGTGGAAACGCCGTGTCCCAAGGCCTGTGATGATACAGCAGTGTTACAGCTCTTTGGGTAAGCTGCTGTGCTAAGCATGGCAGGGGATGCAGGTTGACACTCTAGAAGGCAGGACCAGTGAGACGTAGGCGCAGTGGGTGATTTACTGGTGGTCAGCACTGATCTTGCCATGATGAAATGGGATTCAGCAGCTGCCAAGGCAGTTCCACACTCTGGCTAACTAACAGCTGAAGCCTGTGGAGGTCAGCAGCCCCAGGTGACCAGGAAGCTTGACACAGTTTGTGTGATTCTTCAGGAGCCCTTCCTTCCCTGGAATAAAGAGGAATCCCAGACAGTCGTGGTGGAGTGAGAGAGCAAGTCAGTCAACCCTTATTTTCGCCAATCAGGGATTTACAAGCTTTGGGCAGTGGAGAGGGTTTTGAGGTTGAAATTTTCTGATTCGCTAGGACTAGGGGTGCCAGGATACTTAATCTACATGCAGTGGTACAGCACCTCATTTGTGTTCAGAAGCAAGGGTCCTGCCACAAGAAGGAGAGCAGTACTTAATTATTCTATGGGTGGGGGAAGAACCTCCAGGTATGATTAAAGGTTATTTTCTGAAGGCTAGGATCTCCTTAGCATAGGGTGGGGGTATTTCCAGGTGCTTGCTGAACAGGTCCAATTAGGAAAGGATTGGATCAGCAATCTTCCCTGATGGCTAGGTGACACTCCTTACAAAATCTAGAGATTACCAGATCACATGAAGAGAGAACCCCACTGAGAAAGGGAGCCTACCATTATGGACAAAGCTCAGAGGCTAGTCATTCATTCAACCTTACCAGCAGAGCACACACAGACAGACACACACACACACACACACACACACACACACACACACACACACACAGAGAGAGAGAGAGAGAGAGAGAGAGAGAGAGAGAGAGAGAGAGAGTCATCCCATACGTTCTCTGACTAAAGAGAAATACAACTGATTTGTTTTAGTTTTACTTTATGATGAAAGATAAGACATTATATCAGACAAATAAGACAGGATTCATGGGGTTCTGGCTCTCCTCCTTCTTTCCTTCTTTCTCTATTCTTTCCACCATACCTCTCCTGCTATCTCACTTCCTGCCTTCTCCCCTCCCCCCACCCCCCCTACTCTCTCTCTTTCTCTCTCCTCAATGTAACCAGTTTATTATGTTCAGATCACAGAAACCTACTGGACTCAAATGGTCACATAGAATAGTGTCCGCAGCGATGTCTCTGTTCAGCTTTCCTCAGCTCCCAGGATCTCTAAGAGGACACGGTGACATAAATGAGCCATACTTACAGTAACATTCTTGTCACAATCCTCAACTTTATGTTCCCAAGGTGTGGAGCAATGGCTTTACCCCACAAGCTACACATGGTACTCAAGAAAATTCTTTTTAGAAAATACACTGAATAGTTTTCCTGGTTTTCAAACTCAAGTCCAGTTCAGCAAGGCCTTAGGAGAGGACACAGAGGAGTCAGGGTAGTTTGTTCTTAGGTATCCTGGAGGTAGAGGAGTCTGCAGGTTCTGTCAGAAACAAATGCTTCCCTGTAAACATGTTTCCCAAAGTGGGCTCATCCTCATCAGGACACTGCTTGTATAAGAAACAGTCCTGGTTGTGTAAACCCAGCTACTAAGGGGCCTGAGGTAGAAGGATTTGAAGGTCAAGGACTGACTGGGTTACAGAAAAGTTTAAGGCCAGTCTGAGTAACTTAGTGTGACCTTAGTTATAAATGCAATGTACCCAGCAGGCAAGGGGGTTACCACATGTGACAGCCTGGGCTCAACGACCAATACCAGGAAAAAAAAATAAGACAGAGACAGGTTCTGGCGCCCCTGGAGTTCATACCTTTACACTTTCCTCTTTAAAAACCTGCATCCAGTAGGTAGGTACCATATGATGGGAGAATGTTTCCAACAGCCATTCCAGCCCCGTGAAAGCACCAAGCAGTCAATGGATATCTCCAGAAGACCCTAAATGGAACAGCTAATTGCCACATACAGGGCAGGCCCATTATAAGCCAGATAGAACTTAATCAAGGTTTTCAGTCAAGCAGTTCTTCAGTCAAGCCCCCAGTTTGCAAGCAGAAGGCATGGCCCAGGCTACTGAGCTTAGCACAAGGAGGGGGATCGAGTCATTTGGTTTCTCCTAGGGCTGCAGGTCAGAAACATTTTAGTGTCAATTTTATCTTAGTTTTCTCTGACAGAAAAAGGGCAATTAAATATGTGTAGTGAAATTTTCTTTGAAGACAAAGTGTGCTAAGACGGTATTGGAATGTTCTAAAGTATGCCAAATGCCAAATAGTAGTGGCCATAGAGAGGGTAATTGAATTGTAAAGACAGACTGCTGTGATTGATGCCATGAAATATGAGGAGCTTCAGTGTGGAGGCTGAGAAGCACACAGAGACTGCTCCCCCCCCCCCCACCCACATCCTCAGCTGCAATTTGGCAAATCTGAGTCACAACCCAGAACTCTCAGTTATCAGGCCTGTGAACCCACCTTTAAATTGGGCGCTAACAACTAAATAAATATGGTGGATAAAATCATCTCTCTCCTTGGGCCAAAGTTCACTGGCACAACTAAATTTTTCATAAAGCACACCTACAAGGAAATTTTGAGTACCTTCCAGAGAGGAGTGAGCGTAGGAGTGGTCACAGGCCCTGTCTAGAGTAGGGTCCAAGCCTGCACTCCATCTGGAAATGGCTGCAGGGAGAAGACTCTTGAGCAGCGCTATATGCTACAATCGCTTTTGAGACTCTCAGTTCTCCCTTGCTCATTGGAAGCTCTTTGAAGATCAGTGGTAAAGAGAACACAGCATTGCTAATCACATAGCACACTGAGCAGTACAGTCCCCCTCCTCAGTGACACAGCAAGTAATTTCAAGATTTCCCAGTGGATGCCTGAAGCCCTGGATGACATGGAAATTATATGTTTGTTTTCTATAAGCCCTTTGTGTTAGCTGCTTATCTCATTGCTGTACAGAATACCTGACAGAAATACTGTGAAGGAGGTAGGGTTTGTTTTGTTCAAGTTTGGAAGAGTGAAGTCTATCACAATGGGGGAAGGAGTGGCAACAGGGTCTGTGACAAGAAGAGCCTACAGAACACACCACACCAAGGTAGACCAGTAAGCAGAAAGCACTGGGGTTAAAACTCACTTCCTCCAGTGAGGACCTACCTCCTAAAAACAGCACTGCTGACTAGAAACAGTGTTCAAGTACATGAGCCTGTGGGGGTACATTTCTCATTCAAGCCATAACAATGCCTGTAATGGCAGGCTCTCCTCTGGCACATCTGGATGGCTCGTCCCTACACTTCGAAGCCATTATTAATTCAGTGGATGACCAAGATGGATACTAAGAGATCGGTGAGTAGACAGTGTGCAGTACAGTCTTGCGGGACAGAGGGCTGAGCCACACCCTGTGCAGGACAAGCAGAGCCGAGCAGACTTCTCAGTACAGTAAGCAATTTGAAACTCATCAGCTGTTTATTTCTGGAATTTTCCACTTAGTATTTTCATGCCATGGCTGACCTCAGATAACTAAAATCATAGAAAACAAAACTTCAGATCAAAAAGGATTACTAGATTTTGCAAATGAAATCTCACCAAAATAACTTCAGAAACCATCAATATTTCCAAGCCTCTACCTCAATTTCTCCTTTCTGAGCAAAAACAGTATTTTTCCAACCCTGGGACATACTGCTCCCTAGTCTCCAAGCACAAGATATTTCTGGGACCAAAGAAGTAATGTGGCAGCAGAAGTAGTGTCAAGCAGTGTCACGTGCCCCTGTGGGTGTGAGGAGAGCATCGGGCACTGAGGAGGAGCCCCAGTTGCTTTGTAGGGCTGTGCATGCTGGTCAGAGGAAACACCAAGGACAAGAGACCACAAACACAAACACGACAGGGTAAGGAGCACAGGAGTTCTGTGGGCTGGAAGGGCGCTCTGTGGGCAAAATATCCGATGCATACGAATGAGAACTGAGTTCAGATTTCCCCAGGACCCATATAAAAAGCCAGGTGCAACTGAAAGCACCCAAAGCATCAGTGCTTGGCGGTCAGGGTTGTCATGGACACGGTAGATCCCAAGAGTGTGCCACCATCCAGAGTCTCTGAAACAGCGGGTTTTAGGTCCAGTGAAAGATGCTGTGTTAGGTGGCAAGATGAAGTCTAATGGAGGAAGACACCTAATATTTCCCTCTGATGTCTGCACATGTGTACATGCATGAGCCCACTCATAAATATACTAACCACACACACACACTCACAATCTCTTTCACACACACTCACACACACACTCAACTCTCTGTCTCTCTGTCTCTCTCTCCCTCTCCCCCCACACTCACTCACAAGCTCTTTCACACACACACACACACAATCAAGTCTCTGTCTGTCTGTCTGTCTGTCTGTTTCTCTCTCACACACACACACTCAGTCACAATCTCTTTCACACACATACACACTCAACTCTCTGTCTGTCTGTCTCTCTCTCTCACATACACACACACACACTCAACTCTCTGTCTGTCTGTCTGTCTCTCTCTCTCTCTCTCACACACACACACACACACTCAACTCTCTGTCTGTCTGTCTCTCTCTCTCTCACACACACACACACACATACACACACACACAAACACACAATTGTTTGAACATCTGCCTAGTGTCCTGAAAGGCAAACCAATGTAATGATTCTCAAACTCAAACTTAAGTGTTCCTTGGATCTCATGGAAAGCCTTTGAATGATGTGCCAGAATTTGTTAGAGTTTCTAATTTGGGCTCAAGAACTTGCATTTCTCACACCTTCCCAAGTGATGGTGATGATGCTGATCAAAAGCCACCGGTCACCTGGTTTCTTAATTTAAAAATTTATTCTGTGAGCATTTCATATGTAGAATTTTAAAAACTTTTTAAATTAATCAATTAATTAACTTTATATTTCTATCAGAACTTCCACTCCTTCCTCTCCTCCCAGTCCCTCCCTCTCACCTCCTACTATGCCCCTTCCCTTTCTTCTCAGAGATGGGGAGATTGGCCCTGGACATCAACTCACCTTAGCATATCAAGTAGGACTGGGTGCATCTTATTCTATTGAGGCCAGACAAGGCTGTCCAGTTAGGGGAAAGGAATCCAAAGGCAGGCAATAGAGTCAGAGACAGCCTTTGCTCCTGTTATTAGAGGTATCACATGATAAGGACCAAGCAGTATACCTATGTACATATGTGTGGGGTGAGGGCTACGTCCATTCCATTGATGCTTTCTGGTTGGTGGTTCAGTCTTTGTGAGCCCCACTGGGTCCAGACTAGTAGATTTTGTAGGTTTTCATGTGGCATCCTTGACCTCTTTGGCTCTTTCAACCCTTCCTCCTCTCCTCAAGCTCCACCTAATGTTTGGCTGTGAGTCTCTGCATCTGTTTCCATCAGCTGCTTGGTGAAGCCACTCAGATTACTGTTATGATAGCCTCCTGCCTGCAAGTATAGCCGTATATTATTAATAGTGTCAGGGGTGGGCTCTCTCTCATGGTATACAACTCAATTTGGGCCAGTCATTGTTTGGCTGTATTGATGGTTTTATGGATGGGTTGGTGTCCCCCTCCCTCCACAGGGAAGCCTACCTAGCTCCAGAAGGTGGTCACCTCAGCCTTAATATCCCCTACTGCTCAGAGTCTCAGCTAGAACCACCACCATCGAATCCTATGGAGGTGCCCTTCACCACAAGTTTCCATTCTCTCTCCCAGATCTTTCCGGACCCCTCCCCACATCTAATCCCATCTCCCATCATCTTCCCACCCCTCTCTCACCCAATTCCCTCCGTCCACCTACTTCACATGTCCATTTTATTTCTGCTTCTGAGTGAGAATCATGACTCATGCCTTGGCCCCTCCTTGTTACTTAGCTTCTTTGGGTCTGTGGGTTGTAGGGTGTCTATCCTGTATTTTATGGCTAATATCCACCTATAAGTGAGTATATACCATGCTTGTCCTTTTGGGTCTGGATTACTTCATTCAAGGTAATATTTCCATTTGCCTGCAAATTTCATTATGTCCTTAATTTTAATAGCTGAGCACTATTCCATGTGTAAATGTATCACATTTATTTTTTTATCCATTCTTGGGTTGAGGGACATCTAGGTTGTTTCTAGCTTCTGTCTCTTACAAATAAAGTTGATATGAACATAGTTGAGCAATTGTCCTTAGTTAAACAACACCCTTCAGAATAGCCACAAATAATACAAAATATCTTGATGTAACTCTAACCAAGCAAGTGAAAGACTTGTATGACAAGAACTTCAAGTCTCTGAAGAACAAAACTGAAGAGGATATCAGAAGATGCAAGATCTCCCATTCTCATGGATTGGTAGAATTAACATAGTAAAAATGACCATCTTACCAGAAGCAATCTACAGATTCAATGAAGTTCTCATCAAAATTCCAACACAAATCTTTACAAACCTTGGAAGAGCAATTTCCAACTTCATGGAAAAATTAAAAACTCAGGATAGCTAAAACACTTCTAGAGGTATCACCATCTCTGATTTCAAGCTGTATTACAGAGCAATGGTAATATAAACTACATGGTATTGGCGTAGAAACAGGCTGGTTGAGGAATGAAATAGAATCAAATACCTAGAAATAAACCCACACCTCTAAGGACACTTGATTTTTGACAAAGAAGCCAAAACAATATGATGGAGAGAAAAAGAAAGCATTGTCAACAAATGGTGCTGGTCTAACTGGAGTCTGCATATAGAAAAATGCAAATAGATTCATATTTATCACCCTGCACAAAACTCAAAGTCCAAGTGGATCAAAGATCTCAACATAAAACCAGATACACTAAATCTAATGGAAGAGAAAGTAGGGAAGAGCCATGATGGCATTGGCACAGGAGACAAATTCCTGACTAGAAGACCAACAGCTCAGGCAGTAAGGCCAACAGTTAATAACTGAAAAACCTCTGCAAGGCAAAGGACACCATCAATAGGACAAAATGGCCGCCTAAAGAATAGGAAAAGATCTCCAACAATGCTATATCTAACAGAGGGCTACTATCCAGATTATATAAAGAATTTAAGATATTACACACCAAAAAAACCAAAAGCCTAATTAAACATGGGGTACAGAGATAAACAGTTTTCAACAGAGGAATCCCTAATGGCTGAGAAGCACTTAGCGAAATGCTCAATGTCCTTAGTCATCAGGGAAATGTAAATCAAAAGGACTCTGAGATTCCACCTTTCACCCCTCAGAATGGCTAAGATGAAAAACTCAAGTGACAGCACATGTGGTGAGAATGTGGAGAAAGGGGAAGGAACATGCCTTCATTGCTGGCAGAGTGCAAATGTATACAACTTCTTTAGAAATCAATCTGGAAGTTTCTCAGAAAACAGAATAGTTCTACCTCAAGACCAGTTTTACCACTCTTGGGCATATAACCAAAAGATACACTATAATTTTTGTCATTTTTTTCATTCCTCAACTCCTCCCAGATCCTCCCCTATTCCCACCCAACCAACTTCTTCTTCTTTCTCTTTCTTAAAACAAACAAACAAGCAAGCGATCAAAACAACAAAAGAGAAAAGCCACTAAAAATCAGAGTCTGGTTTGTATTGGCCAGCTCCAGGTTTAAGACCAGGACTTAAAATTTTCCCATGCCTTTTTGCTTTGGCAGTATTTTACTCATCCCCAGGTATACAGGTATAGAAAATAGGTATGTAAATAAAACCTTTACTACTTTATAAACCCTAAAGATATTTATTTTATTTAAGCATATGGGTGTAGGTATATGCATGTGAATACCAGTGCCCTCCATAGGCCACAAGAGAACACCAGATTCCCTGGAGCTGTACTTACAGGTAGTTATGAGCTCCCTGGAAACCAAACCAAGTTTCTCTGTAAGTGCAGCCAATGCTCTTTAACTATCATTCCTGTGCAAACAATATTTTGAAGTAATTCATTAGTATACATATAATTTTACCACCTACTAAAGAGGAAAGGAAATTTGCATGTTAATGAGATAGGCATGCTTATTTATTTTTACATGAAGAATTAAATCTTAGCTTACTACAGGACCTGGAGCTATGTCGGTGCTTTTTAGAGTTGATCTATTCTCAGATTTTATAATTGTCAGTATGGAGAATACATCTTCTCAAAAGCATGCAGTTCAAAATGTCAGGATCATGTTTATGGCCATTTCAGAAATTGTGGAGATTCTACCTTAATCTTGAACCAAATTTCATTTGATTGTTTGTTTATGAAATCTTATACTCAAATTGCAATCTTAAAACCACACCCTGTCAGTTAGACTTTATTGCTATAACTTCTGGTATTATTACAAAATGCAGTCTCACAACAGACTTCCTGATCCTCTGGCTGCTACAGTTTTTCTGTCTGAGATGTCCCCAGAGCTTTGGGAGTCTTGTAGATGTATCCACTGGGACTGGGCTTCACAGCTCTCCAATTTAATGGCTGGGATTTTCAGTAGTGGTCCCAGTCTGTTGCAGAGATGTTGATTTGATGAGGTGTGTCCGTTAAGTCTCACCAACATGACTGCAGAGACAGGAGCTGAACAATAGATAAGCCAAAGAGGACAGGGAAGATCCTGTGAGTCCTCAACCCACACAAAGAACTTAGCAACTGAGGAAAGAGGGGGGTGGAAGAAGTAGTCTTCCCAAGGGAGGAGCACACCAACTGCTCATCCAGTGTCGAGGGTCAGCCCTAGGAACCACATGTAAGTAACATTGTATGGACTGATCAGGTTATACCTAGGAATGTAAATGTGTACACACACACACACACACACACACACACACGCACGCACGCACACACACGCACGCACACACACGCACACACATGCACGCACACACACGCACATAACAACACGCAGTGAAAAACAGAGGCCATGAATTTGAAGGAGAGCAGGAAGGGTTTGGAGAAAGGATGGGAAAGAGAGAAATGTAATTATAATCTCAAAAATAAAGTAACAAATAAACCATTATAATGGAACACAACATAACTCAAAGGCATGCCCACTTGAAAGATGCTGAGAAACAATGGTAGAGTCACATTAAAAGTCTATTTTCCGTAACTAAACTGTTAGGTTTCTATAAAAAGAGAAACTCTGGGTGGACAGTGTACACTGCGGTGCCTAAAACACTAAGCTCAAGTCTGAGACCAGGTATTCTCAGGCAGTGGAAATCGTGATGGCATGTACAGTGCAAAACGTGAGGTCACATAATGCATCATGGGTAAGCACTGCCTGGGACAGCTTGGCTTCTCTATACACTTGATTTTGAATTATGTTTTCATCATTACATGCTCTAGGCTCACTGAGTCAGTGAGCTCCAGGTTTAGTTGTCATGTTTTTCCTGACCCAATTCCCCCATATCATGAGCTCATGACCTACAGTTTAAGGCATAGTACAGTTTATTCATTTGCCTACAATATCTAGTATGAATATTCAGGCCATCCTCCTTTAAACTTCTTTGGTGCAGGGTGCCTTCTGGGTGTGACATCATTAGCAGATGAGTGCTTGTTTTTCCCATTCAGCAGCTTTGATCACCTCGTTAGAGATTATCATCTGAATTGCCCAAACTGTCTGCAATGGCACGGCCATCAGGCCGTGATTCTAGTGATTCTAGTGATTCTCATGCCCTGGTCAAAGGGTAGACGGTGACTCAGCAATAGTAGGTGGGGAGGAGAAATAAGGAAGATGACTGAAGCAAAAAACAAGTATTTTATGGTTTAGTCATTTTCCGTGTATTTGTTTTATGTCTATTCACTCCAACTTGAAATATCCCCTCCTGGAGAAAGAAGGTAGAATTATAAGACTTGAGAAATGACAAAACCTATAAGGCTTAGGGAGCTCATCAAATTTGCAAGATTCCTATCTAATCCCTTTCTCCAAAGGTTATGAAACAGAATAATTACTAAGAAGAGGAGATTTTTCCCAGTGGATCTGCCTGCAGATTCAGGGAACTAGGAATCCTGAATTTGTCATGATTTGTCATCCATTTCTTGGGAGAGCTTTTCTGTGATGCCTTGGAGCCATACATGTAATCCCAGTAAACTCACTGGCTGCCAAGCTAGACTTGAGTAGAACCATTCCATGGTACGCCTGTGTGTGCCCTACCTCAAGGGTTGTTCACATAGCTCTAGAAAAAAAAAAAAGTCACACAACTCAACTGATATACAAATGGAGGCAGGCGAACTGAAGGTGAGTTGAGGGTGAGCAGTTACACAGGTCAGCAATGGGCAGTGGACATACAACTAAAGTGTGGTATGGAACATTGTGCCTCGTTGCTGTAGTAGTGGTTTGCTGATCTCTGTGATGGTGATGATGCATGCAACCAACGCTGTGCCATGTGAAAACACATCATCAACTTTTCCTGTGTGATATGAGGTGGCATACCTCCTAGATACACAGGGTCTTCCTGATGAGTATAAGGGTGCTGTCAGGTGGCCTAGCAGTAAAGAACATATCACAGTCCTTGGATGTAGCGGGTGTGGGGTGACATTGTGAGCACGTTATAACAGCTGTTGTGTACCCTTTGCTGTGAGGAATAAAACATGCAACTAAGGCTGAGCTGTCTGCTCAGAAATCATTTGTGTGAGGGAGGAATTTCAGTGGTAAAAGCCATGCATATGGTATCTTCCACACTAGCCTCTGGCTTGGTAAGAAAAGAGGGAAAGGAAAAGAAAAGATGCAGGTACTGGCTTCACATTTTTTTTTTACAGCCAGTAGGATGCAAAGGAAAGGGCAAAACTAGATCCCACTAAGGAAATGTTTCTAGGATCCAGCACCTTGGAACCTGTAGGAAGAGTCAAACACTGAAGAAGGAAATGACACAACACTTATAGAAGACACTCCTCCAAAGGAAAGGGGAAAAAAATCTATGATTCAGAGTGAAAACAGAGACCTGAAAAATGAACTACCATGGGACACTGGGACAACCAGAGAATGCTTTGCCTCTGAACTGCTTGCATTGTGGATGACTTTTAAATAAGGAATGAAAGCCTTTCACAGCTGGCATATGAGGCTGAGGGACATAGTACATGGGATATTTTTGAGTGCTGTGAAAGCAGACTACCCATCATTCCTTGAGGAAAAGGCTACACAACTTGAGACAATATGAGGGAAACAAATCCCCGAGTGACTTGCTCAGAAAAGCCATTGGGGACACCAAGTTATCACCAGATGAAATCCCCACAGATATCAGAATCAGAAAGACACTGGAGAAGAGGCGGGTATTGCTGAGAGAGCTGCGTGTGTGAGGGATGGTGTTCAACGGCTGGTTCACTTGACCTGATGGAAGTGTGTTCAGAGAAGATATAAGAAACCACGTAAAGCTTGGCGAGATGGTGCATGCCTGTAATTCAAGCACTTGGGGAGGCACAGGCAGGAGAATCTCTGTGAGTTTGAGCCCAGTCTGATACACAAAAGGAGTCCAGGACAGCCAAGGCTACACAGAGAGACCCTGTATTAAAAAAAGAAGAAGAAAAGAAAAGAAGAAAGAAAGAAACTATTTGAGGTCTGGCAATGGTGGTGCACACCTTTAATCCCAGCGCTGAGGAGGCAGAGGCAGGCTGATCTCTGAGTTCCAGGGCAGCCTGGACTACACAGAGAAACCCTGTCTTGAAAAACAAAGCAAGAAAGAAAAAAGAAAAACTGAAGAGAAGGGGGGAGGGAAGGAGAGAGGGAAGGGGAGGGGAAATGGAGGGAGGGAGGGAGGGAGGGAGGGAGGGAGGAAGGGAGGAACTGTTTGATTTAGTATAAGTTTCAACACTAGTGCACTTCTATAATGGTTTTGCTGGGTCCCACTGCAGGATGTGACTCTTACCAAGCAGATAAAACCTGGGGAGATCCAGATGACTTAGACAAGTGTATGAGTCAAGTTCATAAAATGCTAAAGTGGTCAAGAGAGGACTAAGCAGGCAAGAGGTCTATCCAGGACACTTGAAGGCAAACATGGCATGATTTTTTTTATTTTTGTCAAGTCAGAGTTCCCAAGGAAAATGCTGGCCCATAGAAAGCAAGTGCTTTGCCAGTGGGATTCTGAAAGGCTATGAAGCCTGGGCAGCAGTTCCAGAACGTCAGACATGGGGACATGGTACAGGTGAGAAAGAGGACGCTTGCCTTGGGGACAAGTGGTGAGTTCTCCAGAATATTCTGTGTACACTGCTCCCTTGAAATAAAGAAATGTGGGGTGGGTTTTGCTCACCTAGCCTGGGCCCTACCAGGATTGTGGATGGAAATATCATCCTGCTACCCCAGGGCCTCACAGAGCTGGGGCGCTGGCTCTAGCAGCAGGCTAGACCATAATGCTCTGCCTTAGACCATTGTGGGTAGGGTGATGCACAGAGGGGACGAACAGCAACATCAGCACCAGAGATGAGGAGGGCAGATGACTCAAGGATGTGACTGTGGATAGCTAGTCACGGTAGTGCCTCCCACCCGCGACTCTGCGCCCACCATCGCTCCTCTGACAATGATACAAATGACAGGATCATTTCACGCTGTATCGAAGCTTGATAATGCTCCTTTATAAACTCACAAAAGTGTTTTCTTAGCTTTTCAAAACTAATTCCCACTTGCTTGGAACACACATCAACAGAACTTCATAAATCCTGCTCACCTCTGTAAGACGGTTTCATTATATAATATGCCAACCTTAAAATGTCTGATAGATTTAGAAAATCGACTTTATGAGTATAGGAAGTAGCAGTTAAGGACTTTAAGTGAGCTTATTCTCTGTGACTATAAAAGGGCACTCATGTGAGCCATGAGATTACTGAAAGAAAATTCTAGTGCCGGGCGTGGGCTACCTCCCTATGAGCTGTTGACCACAGAGCAAAACGGTTGTTCCCACTGCTGTTGGTTTTGCACCAGAAGTGTGTTGTCATACTCTGGTGCCCCATATTTGACCACGTCCCCTGCATGGGGAGACCTGGTGCCACTCAGAGGAAGGATAGCAGGCTACCAAGAAGAGACTTGATACCCTATGAGCATATAAAGGGGGAGGAAGTCACCCTCAGTCATAGTCATAGGGGAGGGGAGTAAGGGGAAAATGGGAGGGAGGGAGGAATGGGAGGATACAAGGGAGGGGATAACCATTGAGATGTAATAAGAATAAATTAATAAAATTAAAAAAAAAGTGTGTTGTAAGACCACAGTGCTGAGGACACAGCGTGCTTCACTTGTGCTACATGGAGAGACCCGCAGGAGACTGAGCTGAAAGCTACCTGCCTATGGCCTGGTTTTGCTTGGTGTCAGAAGGATTAGAAGGGCTGCTGTCTTGCTCAGTCATAGACCTTGAATACTACACTAATGTCACATCTGTCTTAATCAGTGTTCTATCGCTATGAAGAGAAACTAAGACCAAGGCAATTCTTATAAGAGATTATAAAAGAACGATTTAACTGGGGAGTTTCTTATAGTTTCAGAGGTTTAGTCCATTATCATCATGATAAGGAGCATGGTGGCATACAGGCAGGCTCTGAAGCAACAGCTCTACATCTTGATCGACAAGGATACACACACACACACACACACACACACACACCAACAAGAGCAGAGAGAGAGAGAGGGAGAGGAGAGAGAGAGAGGAGAGCGAGAGAGAGGGAGAGAGAGACTGGAGCTTGGGAGAGGAGTGAGGAATGCCTGAGATGTCGGGCTGAGTTGTGAGGCGGGAGAGAGAGAGCGAGAGAAGAACTCTTGAAGGGGGTCAGTGTGGGCCTTTTGCCCTCCAGCCCACCCACCCACAGTGACACTTTCCCTCCAACAAGGCCACACCTCTCAATTCCCTGTTATCCTTTGATCAGTTCTAATCCCTGGTGACTAAGCATTCAAATGTAATAGCCTATGGGGACCATTCTTATTCAGACTGCCAAAATACCATGTAAGATGTGCCTCCTGGTACAACAGTGGCACAGCTGATGTAGGCAAAAACCAACTGCTATCCGATTAAATTTAAGATCCCTTCCACAAAAAGAAAACTGTCTCTGGAATTGTATTTCAGGGAATAGCCTGTGTTTCTGGAGAACAAGGGAGGAAAGTGTAGGGAAAGTTTAACAACCTGGGACTCGACTCAGTTTAATCTATAAACAGTCTCTCTCCTAACAATGCACTCAGCACCCTCGGACACTTGCCTCATCTGCATATGTACCCCACTTCAAACAATGGAGTAAAGGTTTCCTCATTAACAACCATTAGTAACTTTCTAGCTATGGCCACCTTCCTTCCAGGCACTGGAGGCACTAGGGCCATTCTTGCTTCGCTCCTTGTTTTGTGTGCATACGCAGAAAAGTAAGTTGTGTCCTCTAAGTCAGCTTTCAGGGGAAAACTTGTACTTACCATCTTATGCCTCTGCCTATCTAAGTATGTTTGTGGTTAAAATCAAACACATCATTGGAAAAAAATACATGCACAGTGAGTGGGGGCTTACATAACTAAAGTCTATCAATCAAAACACAAAACCACCCCAACGCCACTCCTCTGCAATCGTGTCCTTGTCCTCTTGGACACCTAAAAGGAGACTCTGTCAAAACATATTTTTTTTGGAGTTGTCTCCTATGATAGTGACTCATAACTGGCTAAAGTTAAAAGAAAAAAAAAATGACTGTCTGGCATAGGCCTAATGCTCATCTACAAATGCTAGAAAATAATTAGAAAGTTTCTCCAAGGCTCTCTGAAGCTTGTAGAAGAGAGATAGAAAAAAAATGCAAGCCAGAGAAGAGGCCATGTAGTTATTCCATCTAAATTTAAACCCTCTCTCCTGGAGGGAGGAAAAGGAATATACAGCTTAAAAAGCTGACAAAACTCACACAACTTAGGAAGATGAAGAACTGCACAAGATTCACAAAGCCATTTTCCCAGAACGAGAAGTCAACTTCTGACCAGTCAAGCCACCTGCAAAGCATGTAGGGAGCTTAAAGAGTGCAGCTTTTGTGCATTCTGAAAGATTCAGCTGCCATTGAGCCATCCACGTTCCCAGAAGCAACACCAATAAACTCACCGGCTCACCAAGTTAGACAGGTCTGTTTTCTGTTTGTTTGTTTGCTTGTTTGTTTTTGTTTTTGTTTTTTTGGTCTGATTCTTAGTGTTTTGTGTGGGATAAATAGAAGTTTGTTTACATCTCTGCGGGAAGCATTATAGGACACATCTAAATGCTTTCTTTACCATTCTTTAAAATCATCTCAATATTCATGTCCATATCACTTTAAGAATATATCAATTTTTTATTATATATCTTTCTTAACATGTATATTTATATTATTACATGTGAATAAAATAAACTACATACAGCAGAAAGATCAAGGAGACAATCAGGAATTATATAAATGTTACATTCATAGTGATTTGGCTATTTGAATTTGTCAAACTTAAAGTAAACATCTTTTCTATCTTGTAGGGTCTAAAATTCTGAATGAAAATCAATATCTATCATATCTCATCTCTGTTAACTTAAAACATCTTGACCCCCCTAACCAACTAAGCTTAATTGTAAGACTAAACTCTCTGGTCTTCAACCTCATAAGAGAGTTGAGAGTGAATAAAATTGATTACCTGAGTGAACCAGAAGTGCATGTTAGCAGTTTCCAAAATAAAAAAAAAAAAAAAAAATGACTGAGACAGTTACTGCCTGAACATTCACCCAAAACTCTCTATAATGTTAGAGCCTTCTAGCCCAATATATCTGACAGACATATTTATGAGGCAGGAACTATTGAGGCCTTGCTTATCCTGTCTTGGCAGAGTTTGGCTGTCGACTCTGCCTGCATCTAAGTCGCCAATTTTTAGGTAGAATTCTGTCTGTGGCAGAAATGAGGACATTTGGTCCAGTGGCTGGTTTGCCACACTTGAAGCCATCTCCATAAGGAGGTTCTTTGATGCTCATCATCTTTTTTGAGGCAGGGTGGGTGTTGCCAGTAGTTAACTTTTCTTGTTGTAAAAGAATCTTTAGAATAATAAAAACATCTTTAAATGCCATATTCTATAGGTCTCTGGGGCTTTTCAAGACCTTATCTAGCTATTTTACCTTATGTGTCTATAGAATCATACCTATCTGTTACATCTAGGATATATATTCTTGTGATAAAATTAGACTAGTATTTGACATGATCATGATTTGTTCAACTAAAAATTAGCTTTATTACTTAATTATCCTAAATAGGCTGCAGTACCTCTCTCAAGATACTGCATTTCAGACTGTCCCACACAGGACTCCTATTAAACCTGAAATTTCTCAACATTTAGAAAGCGGACCATAAATGCTATCCCTGGCTTGCTTAACCATCTTCCCCAACTTTATTTGGACCCCTTCAAAGGTGTTATTCACCCTAAATCAGCCTGAAGAAACCTTTAGAGAACAACGCCCCGTTTCCTCTAAGGGGGTTGGGTAGGTTTGTTTGCTCTCTTGGTCTACGGATGGGAGTAGGTTATTAGTTATTATTGGCCTTATACAAAAAGAAAACCAGATTGGACTCAGGGACACCTCTCTTTTCCTTTATCTTTCTTTCATAGGTAAGGAGATAGGAGCTGAAAAGAAAGAAAGGGGGATGTAGAAATATAGAGGCAGATTATTGAATCTACTCCTCAACTCAAAGCCTTAATTGTTACTCACAAATAAGGTTATTTTTAATTCATTATAGAATTTTGTATATTGATGCAAAATAAGTGTAATTCTGATACATTGGTATAGAATTAAAATCTAAGATTATTCTTCAAACACATTATATATATGTATATATATGTATATTTCTACTGTAATATGAGGTTTTATACCCATCCAACACAATTACAGTACAAGAATATATCACCTTAAAATTAGCCTCTTGGCCCTGATGTGTCATATGCTTCCATTGTCAGGATGTGCTGCTAAGGTTCATGGGGCTAATGGACCATGGAGTCAGCTTCTAAAAATGTGGGTAAGGTACATTTTTCTTCCCTTAAAAAACAAGCAAAAGTATATGCAGAAAGGGGAATCCTTATCCACTGTTGGTAGGAGTGTAAACTAGGACAGCTATTATGGAAATCAATGTGGAGGTTTCTCAAAAGCTAAAAATGCAACTACCTTATGACCAATTGTAGCACTCTTGGGGCTGTACCCAAAAGCCATCATATCCTACGACAGAGATACCTGACTATGCATGTTTATTGATGGCTTCTGTTCACAATAGACTGGAAATGAGAACAAGGCTAGCCAGCTATCTACCAGCGGATGGACTGATTGCAGCAACGTAGCACATGGGTACAATGGAATTCTGCTCAGCTATAGAGAAAAGTGAAATTATGAAATCTGAAGGAAATGGATAAAATGCTATACTGAGTGAAGTAAACCAGGCCTATAAAGATAAATGCTATAATTTTATCTCTCATATATGTATCTTAGCTGTGAATTTTCAGTGTGTTTAATGTGGAATACATACAAACGGAGGCCAGGAAAATAGAAAGGCCCATTAAAGGATGAGAGAGAATAAGAGAAAGAAAGGCCTGACGTGGGGGGAGAGAGAAGCACATGGGGGCTGTGAAATTGGAAAGGGGGGGTGCTAAAATGAGTGAAATTGGGATTGAGTGGGAGGGCATAGGAGGACTTGGGCATGGGATAACCAATACCAAAGATCTATAAAAGGGCTGTAATGGCACTATTTCACAAGGTTCTTAAAATACAATTTAAAAATCTGAATGGTGGTATCCTCCATAGGTGGATAAAGCTTCGCCCAGAAGAGTTATAACTTATTCAATAAAAGTCCCAATGCCAGGTGTGAGATATCTCCTGTCCAAAGTTTGCTTTCTGCTGTTGTGATAAATACCATGACCAAAAGCAAGGTGGCGAGATGAGGATCCATTTCATCTTAACGCTCATAGTCCATAGCTGACGTGAGCCAGGCCAGGAACTCTATGATGTACTCAGCTTGTGTGTATGCATGTGTGCACATGCAAGTGTATGCATGTGTGCTTGTAATTTACTCTAAAAAAAAATAAAGCAGAATATATTAGTATGTATCCTTGATCCTAGTTCCCTTCTTAAAAAGGAAATTCAGTGTCCCTTCTTATATAACCCGGAAGCGCCTGTCCAGAGATGGCACCATCTACAGCAGAACGGGACCTCCCACATCGATCATCAATCCAAAAAAGGCCCTGCAGACATTCGCATGGACCAGTCTATTGGAGCCAATCCCTCAGCTGAAGTTCCTTTCTTCCTCACCCTAGTTTGTGGCAAAATTGAACACACACACACACACACACACACACACACACACACACACACACACACAAATAAACATGATTTTTGTTTTGGAGTTGTTGGTCACAGAGACCCCAAGGACGCCAAAACAGTACAGATTATTTCCATTGCTTTTGTTTACCCATCAGAGTTTGATAAGACTTTATTGCTGTACATGGAGAAATCAAGCTAAGTAGGGCCCATGAGATGTCTCACTGGGCAAAAGTACTTACTACCAAATCTGATGACCTGAGTTCAAGTCCTATCTCCCATGCCATATGGTGGAAGTAGAGAACTGATTCCTGCAGGTTATCCTCTGATCACACATGCATGTCATGGCACTCGTGTGTATAATAAGCAAGCAAGTAAGTAAAAGAATAAATCTAAAACTGAGCTAGACATGTTCTCCCTGCTGGCTAGAGTCCATAGTGGCAGACGTTGCTATGCATACTGCTGGGGGAGGAAAGTCATCAACAGTCTTAGCCAGATGTGAACCCTCTGAGCTACAGTAATGACTAGCCTGGCAAGATGAGTCCATTGGTCCCATAATAGCATGGATGGTATCAGAGTAGTCAACTGCTTTCTGATTTTTTTGAGGCCTGCTCCACAGAATTCATCACTGATACTGTGAACCTGGTCAGAGCTGGTGGATAGATAGATCATAGTCTCTAGGGGAGAACCCGCCACTACTGTTTTCTTAAATGGACATGCGGTCAAACAGACTTCTAAATGCATATGCATCTGTGCTGCATCTAGCCTTCTCATTGCAGAGACCCATAACTGGCCAACAAGCAGAGAATAAGTGATGGTTTAGTCCTCAGCTCTGAATGAGGCAGTTATGTCATCCCTTCTTAGGCCAAGGGAACATCATGAGTGAGGAAGAGGAAGAAAGGAAAGAAGAGCCGGAAGTTGGGGAAGCATCTTCTATATATGGCGGCTTCCACACAAAACCTACCCGAGGAAACAGGAAGGACCCATGGAGGTGGCTGAAGAAAGAGCTGTCATTTGATTCAGCTGTGTAGCCACTGGTCTGTTGCCTATACTCCAGAAAATAGATTCCCTCCCACTCTTCTCTAGTAACCCTGAGCTCAGGCTCTGTCTCTCTGTCTCTGTCTCTCTGTCCCTCTGTCCCTCTGTCTCTCTGTGTCTCTGTCTGTCTGTCTGTCTGTCTGTCTGTCTGTCTCTCTCTCTCTCTCTCTCTCTCTCTCTCTCTCTCTCTCTCTCTTTCTCTCTCTCTCTCTCTCTCACACACACACACACACACACACACACACAACTATGGAAGCTGGAAGAACACTTGTAAGAAGAAAAGTTTCATGGATGTAAACATGTCTAAAATTCACACTATAATATGCATGAAGCTGTCAAATACTTGTTTTTTATCTGTAAAGAAAGAATAAGCCTACTTGCCCAATTACTCCTCTTCTTAACCATAGCCAATCAGACTCTTATACCTGCGAATTTGAACACAAATTCATAAACTAATTAATTAGTCACACTGACTCCATACCACTGGAGCCCAGGGCACCCTGACAAGTCACTGCTTACTTGTTTGTGGTACCTGGATGCCAATGCTGCCCCCGGTCTCACCTGCCTGAAGCCAGTGGTCCTACTTTGCTGTGTTTCTCTACCACCCCTTATTTCTCTTTTCTAAATTCCTTTTTTTCCCCCTCTCTCTCTTAAGCATGCTAGTCTGCTTCTGTGGCTTAAAACTTTCCAAAGTGTCTTACAAAAGTTGGAGCTCTTCATCTAACACAGAGAAGATGAGACTTGACGTTTAGGCCACTTGTTCTCCAGATACCTGGAAACACCACTGATCAGTTTCTGAAGTTGTAGGAGACACAAATTGAACCCCTTGGCCTACAGCACCTGCTCATGTTTGGGGCACATTTCCAAAGTCAGCAAAGAGATTAGGGCTTGGGTGGGGCTAGCTTGTTAAAAGGGTCAGCAGGAAAAATATTGACCACTTTCTTCAAATTTTTAATTGTAAATCCCAATATTAGTTTATCCTTGACAGATATCACCCCAAAACCTAGAATATTCATGTATAAGCCCATTGTTCTGGACCTCATGTGACTTCTCAACTCATCTATACAGATGGATTTTGATATTTGTCTCCAGGAGACATGTGAGGTCCTGCTTCCTCCAGAGAAATACAACTGAAAATTATGGCAGCAACCGAGCCAACACACCTTAATTTCAGATAAATCTGCAATGATTTGGCCCCTGAGGAAGTCCACACAAGAGCCATTGCTGAATGCCTGCAGCATGGCCTCAGTTGGAGAATTCCACAGACTTCCATGCTGCGGCTCCTTCCACTGGGGCAGCCTCTCTATGCGTCTTCAGGAAGCAGCGGACCTGCCATCAAATTTGGGGCAATTTTGCTTCTAGATTTGGCTATTTCATGAGACAGCATATGGACCCCAGGAAATCACACAAGCTAAGTCTGGACTGTTCTATTTTAGAGACCGGAGGCTCCAATTTGAGATAAGTCCACTCTCAAAAATGATTTCTGATTGGAACATTCCACCCAAAGGATGGGAGACCTTAGCTATGCTGATTACTAAATCAGTCCAACCAAAAACCTGCTCATCAAAGGAAGTGCTCTAGAGCCACTTCTGTCCATTCAAGGGCCAGAATTTCAGAAGCAGGGCATCACACCAGCCCATTAAGAGATAGGACCATTTAATGGAGACTAGGACAGTCCAGGAAAGGACACAGACTCCTCTGAGTGTTTAGCAGTAATTTGAGGAATCATGGGTTCACGTACTTTGGAGAAGTCCAATCATGCCCCCAAAGTGAGTATCCTGGAATTACAAATCCCTGCGTTAGTTCATCCTAAGAGAACTTCCTGAAGAAGGTCAAAAGGCTACGTGAAAATCCTTGAAGCCCAATTCCAGCATGGGACATTTAATCTGCACAGAAGTCAAGGGTGGAAGGTTCCAGGTCATATCTCATAGCTGTTCTGACATAGAAAACCCACTCCTGAAGGAGCCTTGCTATGCTGCCATACCTATCAGAGCCTAGACCTATTGCCATGCCCATCAAAACCATATTTAAACCCTTTCACCTTTAAGTTACTTTTGCCAGGGCATTTTTCGTCACCGCAACACAAAAAATACCATCTTCGGACCCTTGTTCATTTACTTCTCTGTAATAGAACATGTGTCCTGAGATGCTCTCATCATCCTAAAAATCCTGGGTTTTGTTTAGAGTTGATTTCTTCTCTTGCAGCCACAGAACTTTAACAGGCATAAAATTCCAAGATCTTAAAAAAGCTAACCCTCATGATCTCATCCTCTTCCCCCTTGCTATAAAATGCCTACAAGCATGTGAGCTTCATCTGAAGAAGTGAAATCTCTCCAATTATGTTTCTGCACCCAAACATCTGCATGGCATTTCAGCCCACTGTTTCACACCTTCATTAATGGGGGTAGAGTCCTCAAACACGTGTAAAGTTAAAATAGAGAGGGCTGTTGGCATTATCTCAACCTCACGGAGAAGAAACAGACGTCTTCTGAGATAATCGGTCTTGTCCCAAGATACCATATCTCACATGTTGAGCAGGAACACAGAGTCAGTGTGTCTGTGTCTAGTCTACTATGCTGAGAGTTCAGTGCCCACTGACCGTCTTTTGACCTCTGCACTGATGATTCTAACACTGTGTTTTAATCTAAAGAACTATGTTCTGATCGGGGATCCACTGCAACTGTGGATCACACTATGCTCTGTGATCTTGATCAAGTTCCCTAACTGCTCTGGATCAAGCTCAGTGTCCATAAATTAAGGCCCTAGCCGCAGCCTATTCTCACTAAGTTACCACATCGACCAACTCACAAAACATCCTTAGGGAGTAGGATGTGGACTCAACAAGGTCAAAGGTCACTGTTTAGTGCCGAGAGAGAAGCAGAGAAAGAAAGGGGAAGGGAAGGCGGAAGAGGGATTCCTCACAGCATAGAAGGCTGAAGGCATCCATACAGATCCAAAAAACCTTGTTTGGCACAAAACAAGGAAACCATGTAGCAGGAAACAGGTTCCCGGGGCAAAACAGCACACTAGAGAAAGCAGTGGAGCAACGGGTTAAGTGCGCCTGACTGTGACTTCTATAGTCAGTACTTACGAATGCAGTGGTTAAATTCTACTCTCAACTTTTATCAGTGTTTTAGCCAATCTGAACATATTTGCCTTTCCACACACCTGGTTTATTTCACTTATCATAATGTTTCCAGGTCCATTCTGTCAGGACTTCATCCTTTCTATGATTGTACAGTATTCCATGTGTGTGTGAGTGTGTGTGTGTGAGTGTGTGTGTGTGTGTGTGAGTGTGTGTGTGTGTGTGTGTGTGAGAGAGAGAGAGAGAGAGAGAGAGAGAGAGAGAGAGAGAGAGAGAGAGAGAGAGAGAGAGAGAGATTTGTTCATTATTCATGTAAGCATGAGTCAGAACATTACATATCAATCAAAAGTCATTTTTAAAAGGAGATGAAATCAGAAGATCTCTGTGGGCCACAAGGGAGCTAAGGAAAGAGGAAATGACTGATAGGGATCAGTGGACATCAGTGATTGGCTCTCAGGTTTCTCACATGAGGATGCAGGTGGATGGAGCACTACCCTCTGGGAGCAAACACGTCCCAGGAGACAGAGTCTTAGATGGGCTGTGTGGTAGGTACCCCTGCCTCCCCCACATGCTATCAGGATGCTCAAATGGGCTGTACAACTGGAAAGAGGATGAAGCACGGAAACATGTTTTGGGGAACAGGACCAGCTATCAGAAATTCCATGCCTCTCTCAGCTGGAGTTACCCTGCATCTGACAGCTGGTCCTTCAGGAACTCAGTGTATTACTCCTAGTCCTTCAGGGACCAAGAACCTTCCATAGCACTGTGTGCGTGGGAGTGCATGCATGAGTGTATTTTTATCTGTATCGATTTTTCTGTCTGTCTCTGTTTCTGTCTGTCTCTGTCTCTCTGTCTGTCTCTGTCTCTCTCTGTGTCTCTGTGTCTGTCTGTCTGTCTGTCTGTCTGTCTCTCTCTCTCTCTCTCTCTCTCTCTCTCTCTCTCTCTCTCTCTCTCTGTCTCTCTCTCTGTATCTCTCCTCTCCACATAAATCAACAAGAGCCCTGCTCCATCCCAGGTGATAAATGAAACCCTTCCCTAA
This sequence comes from Acomys russatus, assembly GCF_903995435.1. Taxonomy (NCBI): domain Eukaryota; kingdom Metazoa; phylum Chordata; class Mammalia; order Rodentia; family Muridae; genus Acomys; species Acomys russatus. The sequence goes on along the minus strand of NC_067143.1, from coordinate 66,453,698 downwards.
AGAGTTTGGCCCAAACCCAAAGCAGCAGCTTGCTTGTCGATTTATTGTCCATTTAAATCATTCTTGCCTCTCCTGACAAAATGTTAATGACAAAATATAGGTGATCTTCCAAGAGATGGGAAAGTCATATTTTTGCAACTGGAAATTAGAAATGCATTATTAACAAAGAGTATTAATTATATATTTGAATGCCCACGTGGGGGGGGGGGGTGAGAGGGCATAATTTGCAGAGAGGGGGATGTGGGGGCCAAAACCTATCACGATCATTTTATTAAGCACTGATCCTATTTCCTGCATCTATGAATATTTCATTTGGAATATTTATTTCATCTTATTATTCAGCCATTGCTCCTCGGCTAAGCCCCAGTTTTAGACAAGTCTCTCTCTTTCCTGATCTTGTTCGTGAGAGAGTAATCCTTTTGCAGAGATGATGTATGGTTCTAAAGCAAACTAAAATCTACTTAGTCCCCAGAAAGAAACATAAGCAATGGTGACCCTGAGTGCGTGAAGGGCAGTGACCAGTACTGTGGGCAAGGGTGGGGCATCCTCAGGGCTGCAGAAGCCTCCCTCCTCCTTACTATAAAATCTAGCCCAAGTCTAGACAGTGTCCTGTCCTGTGCCACGTCAGCTTCTCATCCCGTGTCCTGACTGCATGTGCCTGTCCTGGGTATGCTTCAAGCACACAGTTTAGGAACTGCAGAGCTCACTGGATACACAGACAAGCAGACATTTAAACACACATGACCCATAACACACAGGAATCTGAATCAACCAGCAGGACTCACAATAAGTCTATATGCAAACGTGATTGGTGATTGTGAGACATGCACATTTACATAACTCATACCCCAGGACATGTGATCAGCTTCCTGATGGCAGAAATGACAGCTATGTTTGTGTTTGTGTTCCTGGCCCATACGTGAGAATATTCCTGTGACTTCTGTGTGATATGAATACTGTGTCCATTTGCAGACAGTTACCTTGCGCCATCTCTACAAGCTCTCAACAAGTGAGTCTTTATGATGTGAACTTTGATATCTTCACAAAGGCTAAGAAAACAAGCCTTAAAAGCACAATAGTACAGGATTGAAAATGAAGCGTGAGGGGCCAGGGAGGGGCTCAGTAGTAAAAGCCGCATTGTGTTGGTTAGTTTTAACGTTCAACTTGACACAAACTACGATCACCTGAGAGAGAGCCTTAATGAGGACATACGTAGACCAGGGCATCCTGTGGACTTGTCTGTGGGGGATTGTCTTGATGGCTGACTGGGGTGAGGAGCCCCACCCTGAGTGTGGGCAACATCACTTCATGGGTTATGCACCAGACTCTCCAAGAGTAGAGAAGGATTGCTGAGCACTAGCAATAAGGATCCATGCATTCCTCTCTGCTCTCAACTGTAATCTGATGATTTAAGTTCCTGCCTTGATTCCCCTTAAACAACAGACCTGAATCTGAATTTGTAAATCAGATTAACCCTTTCTTCCCCAAAGTTGCTTTTGGTCGCAGCGTTTTTACCCCTGCAACAGAATGAAACTAGAACAGTGTACAAGCATGAAAACTAGAGTTCAAATCATCAAGGCCACATAACTGCTCAGGAAAAGTGTGGCAGAGGCCTGTCTGTAGTCCCAGCGTGAGTGAGGTGTGTACGCATAAGATCCCTGGAGCAAGCTGGCTAGCCAGGCTGAACACATCAGTGAGCACCGGGCTCAGCCTGCCTCAGTGAATAACGTGGAGAAGAGTGGAGGAAGATCCCCAAAGCCAACCTCAGGCCTCCATATGCATGCACGCACACAGGCACCCTCACATCGACGTGAGCATGCACACACACATTCATACCACACACCACCACGTCCAAAGCAACTTGGGGAGGGAAGAGTTTATTTAGCTTACACTTCCAGTGCTGTTCGTCACTGAAGAAGGTCAGGACAGGAACTCAAATAGGACAGGCACCTGCAGGCGGGAGCTGATGCAGAGGCCATGAGGGTGTGCTGCTTACTGCCTTGCTCCTCATGGCTTGCTCAGCCTGCTTTCTCATAGAACCCAAGACCACCAGCCCTACAGCGGTGCCTAATACTGTGACCTTTTAATAAGGTTCCTCACGTTGTAGTGACCCCCAACCACAAAATTATTTTATTGCTACTTCATGACTGTAGTTTTGCTACTGTTATGAATCATAATGTAAATATTTTTGAGCATAGAAGCTTTCCATAGAGGTCCCGATACACAGATTGAGAAACACTGCTGTAAAGGCTAGCCTACGGCCCGATCCTACAGAGGCATTTTCTTAATTGAGGTGCCTTAACTGTTATGTTCCTGCCTGTGTTAAGCTTCAGACCCCAAAAGCCTAATCCTCAGTTCCCACTTTCTGCCTCAGGGCCCCTGAGCCTATCTATAGCTCTCTAGAACTTGCCTTTCCCTCAGCCTGAAGATGCTCTCTGGCTTTGGAGTTTTGTTTTGGCTGGGCAATAAACTCCAGTGGGAAAGGTGGGTAAGAGACCTCCTGAAGCTTACTGCTGCATGCGTTTTTCAATGAATGATCAAGGTTATAACCACAGAGGATCTTTAGTGACTGCTGAGTACCCCTCACAAGACAGTCCTCTCCTCAAAACCCTAAATAAATGGCATATGGAAACAGAGTCTTACAAAGCCCCTGAATTTGAGTATGGAGTTTCAAGAACTATTCCCATTTCACAAAGAAGAGCATTTGGTGACATTCTCACAGAGGCACATTAAGGACGAAAGAACAGCAGGTTCTGAGGCCGCGTGAAGTATGCAATCATAATTAAGTAAATTATCTGCAAGTGTGGCAGGGCACAAGGAAAAGCTGAGGGTAACACGCAGAAATGCTAGTGGCATACTCCGCTAAATGGACACTTCAGGGTTTTTTTTTTTTTCCCTTTTCATAGCAATTGATTTTTTTCTTCTCTCCAATTCGCCTCAGTTTAATAATAATAATAAATAGTTGGCTTTGTCACAGGTGGAAATAAACATTTAAGAAACCGCAACACGTTGGGGTCTAGTGTTAAATCTACAGAGCGATCCAGTACCATAGACCTATGAGGGAACTTGTACCATGCCCCAGTGTGTTCCTGTGCTCACCAATGCAAGATGGTGCTCTGTTCATGGATTTCCTGTCCCTCCCCCACAGAGGTAATAGAATATCTGTGCTAGGCAATGCACCCAGAGGCCTGGCATCTGACCACAGCTTCCCTCTCCACCCTGGCACACAGCAGAGGGACATCTCCACCCTCTCTGTCTGGTACATATGTGGCACCACTCCAGGCAAAGAATTACATCGAAGTTGCTCCTGATTGCGTCCCCACCACCGCCACTGTCCCTGGGTGGAAAGACTAAAGGGGGGAGACTGGGCATTTTCTTACCAAAGCCATCTGCAAAACTGAAACCTCCTCCTCACCCCACATCCCAGCCAGACACACCGGATGCTGAAAATGCCACGTGCACAGCCACGTGTCCTGTGTTTCTATGGAACCCATGGGGCTTCATGCACATCTCTGCAAAACCTCAGAAGCCGTGGCACCGACAGCGAATAAACACGTTCTGACGAATTTTCCACAGACACCGTTTTCCTGGAAATAGCCAGGGGGAAATATAATTGTTTCTTTTCAAATGTGCGGTGAGCTTCATACTCACTTGCTGGGCAACTTGCCTTTAAAGTCAGCCTTAATCCTATGGAAATGAAAACTTGATTATTTAAAAAAAAAAAAACCCAAACAGGAAGAAATGAGAGCTGTCAATCTATTTCCTAATGGTGCAGATTTCCTCCTTCAAGGCCAACGCTATAACTTTAATACTAAAATATATGTTCGTTGTGGTCCTTACCAGAGCCTATTAAGCCAGGGATGAGGCAAGAAGCAGAAAAGATCGACAGTATATTTTCATTCAACCTCTCTTAAAATAATGGCGCATGGAACTTTATGTCATTACTTTTTTAATGATCTTAGCCTAGTTAATAGCACAGTAATATTCCAAAAAGGAGTGGGAAATTATTGCCACATTTAATTTTCATTGCAAAAAAAAAATTGAAAGGAGCTCTATCTTTTTTTTTTTTTTTTTTTCCTTTTTTTTTTTTTTTTTTTTTGCCAGAGAAGCTGCCCGCTGCCTGTGACTGCATTAGCTCTGCCACATTACAGCTGAGCTAATGGGTCAAAACCAAGGAATTAGTCTCCTATTCTTCCAAGCATTTCCAAGCACCAACTGACTAGCTCCCAGAGACTTGGACATTTCAGTGACTGCACGGAGTTTGCGTGATTTCCCACCAAGCTGGGCCTTTCCACCTTTCAGGTCACATGACCTTGGGGTTGTGACAGGTGCTGCTTTGCATGTCTGGGCTACACAGAACATTCAGGAGAGAGCAGAGCAGCACCATAGAGAGCGGTCCTCCACTTCAGCAAGAGCAGAACAGCACCATAGAGAGCGGTCCTCCACTTCAGCAAGAGCAGAACAGCACCATAGAGAGCGGTCCTCCACTTCAGTATCTCTCAGGCCTGGTCAAAAGTGTACATGACCTGATGTGGCTCAGGCGAGGGTCTGCTAGCAGTTCATGGTTCATTCGTGAGCTGTTCTCTGTCAGGAACCATCTTAAACCTTTACATTCTTTGGAGAGCGTTTCCACGGTGGACCTGGGGTTTTTTTCCAGTCATTCTGTTGTTCCGGTTTCACAAGGCTCTTTGCGTGCGTGGAGGGCAGGGCATAACTTTAGGATTGATCCTCAGTTACTGCCCACCTTGTTTTTGAGAGAGAAAAATTTCACTGGCTTGGAGCCCGCCAAGTAGTTTAGGCTGGCTGGTCAGCAAATCCTCGGGACCTATCTGTCTCTGCCACTGCAGCACTTATAAGGTGTGCTGCCATAGGAAATCTTTTCTTCTTTAAAAAAAAAAAAGTAGTTTTGCAGACAGGGTTTTACTATGTACCCTGGCTGACCTAGAACTCAATGTATAGACCAAAGTGGCTTTGGAATCACAAAGATCTACACACTTGTCCCTCCCAAGAGTTGTGATCAAGGCAATAGGCCACTGTAGCTAGTCATAGCTCAACTTTTTAAACATGGATTCTAGGATTTTAACTCAAGTTTTCAGTATGATACCAACGGGGTCATCTCTGTGGGTACAAGATGTTCTTGACTGAATGAAGCAGAACTATAATCCCAGTACTTGGGAGGTGGAAGAGGAGAATTGTTGCACGTTGGAGGTTAGCCTGGTCGACATAGCAAAGTCCAAGCCAACCAAGGCTGCAACGTGATACCCTGTCTCAAAAAGTGGGAAGGGTGAAAAACCTCAGTGACATACAGAATATGGCATTTTAAAATGTTTTTATTATTTTAAAGATTCACTGACAATGAGACAGGTTAATTCCTGCAACACTCAGCTTGCCTCAAAGCACAAAGAACCTCCTTTTGGAGATGGCTTCAGATGTGGCAAACCAGCCACTGGGCAAAATGTTCTCATTCCGGCCACTAACAGAATTCTGCCTAAAAACGGGCAAGCTTGGATGTAGGCAGAGTCAACAGCCAAACTCTGCCAAGACAGGGTAAGCAAGGCCTCAATAGTTCCTGCCTCACAAATATGTCTGTCAGATATATTGGGCCAGAAGGCTGAAGATGATTCTCCAATGTTATAGAGAGGTCTGGGTGACTGCTCAAGTAGCAAACTCTCTCTGTCAGCTTCTCACTTAGGAAGTTGCTAACCCGCACTCCCTGTATACTCAGATAATCAATTTTATTCACTCTCAACTCTCTTATGAGGTTGAAGACCAGATAGTTTAGTTTTACAATTAAGCTTAGTTGTCTAGGGGTTAAGATGTGTTTAGGTCTAGATAGATGTTTTAAGTTGATAATGATGAGATATGATAGATATTGATTTACATTCCAAATGTTAGACTCACCAAGATAGGAAAGATGTTCTCTTCAAGGCTGCCAAATACAAATAGCCCAAAAACACTAAGAATGTAACATTTATATAATTCCTGATTGTGTTATGGTTCTTCTTGTTATTGGTAGCTTATTGTATATATGTGTAATAATATAAATGCATATGTAAAAAAATTTAAAAATATTTAATAAAAATGTGGAGAGGGTACAACTAACTTAATAAGAATGTTTGCATATGAGGGAGAATAAAAGGCAGTAACACAATTTAAACAATTGAATGCATTGTGCACTGCATTCCAAATGGCATTAACTTTTTAAAAACAGGAGTATGTCGTTGGACTACAATGAGATGTCATCACATGTCTGGTAGAATGGCTAGAATTAAAAAGTCTGCCTTATGAAAATTTACAAGTTCAAAAGCTAATTTTAAACAGGAATTTGAAGAGAAACACCCTGCATGGGTGGACAATGCTGCTACTAGAAGCTGTGGGTTATTAAGTGAAAACAAAGCAAAACAAAATAAAACCTCGGCTCCAGAGATAGGTAACCTATTAGGCCGAGGCTCCAGAGGTTCCCCAAACAACACCTGTTACTGCCATTGCTCTTGGCTACCCATCATAATTGCCTTGTAAGTTCCCATTGCTGACGATACTACACACTTTAGCTGCAGGACGCAGAGACACAGGTAAGTCAATCTTGAACTGAAGTCCACTTTCTACCTGTTGTCTGGCTTCCCACGACACCTTGCCCAGTGCTAGACCTGACATGCTGCCGAGTACACCTTCCAGAAAAGACGTGTCCACTGGTGAAGCAGTGGCCTGCGTGCTAAGGAAGTGACCAACTACTTTCTTATTGGTTGTGAAGCCTCCTCCACAGGTGGAAATTCATTCCTAACATTGCAAACCTGATCAACAGTTTCTGCCTGGAGAGGTCATTGGCACGAGGGGAAACCTATGTTGTTGTTTTGCTAAATGGCCATGCTGTCAAACTGCCTTGTAAATTCTGATGTTTACGTGGATAGATAGAGCTTCTCTCTGCGTTGCATCTATCTGCAGTGGCTACCCATTAATAGAGACATACATAACTTCTCAAACTTCTAAAACTCAGAGACCCCATTAATAGAGACATACATAACTTCTCAAACTTCTAAAACTCAGTGACCCTGAGTGTTCGTTCATCGATAGATGGATCATCTGTACCAATCTTGAGCATGAAACATTCTAGAAGGGGGCAGGCAAGAGCTAGATCACACTGAGAAGAGCTTTGACATGCTGTATTTTGTACAGGACACAGCCATTGTACACGTTAATTCACAGCACCTGTGGTTACCTGCCCAAGGTCAACTCAGTCATAACTCATGTGTGGATGGAGCAGGGCCTTCTGAGGCACCATTTCTATTTGTGAATCTATTAGCAGTTGATGACAGATGAAGGAGGGTGATTTAATTTTCTTTTTGGCCCATGGTTAATGTCAGTGGGTTAATTTTTTTAAGAGTACATGATATAGGGAAGGAGACACATTGGGGGACCCCCAGAGTGAGATAGAGGAGGTAGGGGGTGGATATGATCAAAATAACTTATTTCATATAAGCATGACATTTTCAAATAACAAATTAAAACATTATTTTAAAGAGACTAAGACCACAATAATTTGCAAAAGTGCAGAGTGACTTCATACATTTTTGTTTTGAGTATAAAATAAAGTGAACAGTCCTAAAAGTTTCTTATATAACTAAATTCACCCCTATCCTTTGAACTAGGGCTTCTACTCATAAGAAACTAGGATCCAAAATGAATGGGATCTTTACAGAAGATGTGTACCACATAGTCGATAATAGCAGTCCTAGACATAACAGCCAAAGCTGGCATAAAGACCCAAGAACGCGAGAGTCAGCGAGCAAACAGGAGCATCTTCACTCAATGGAGCACTACTCAATGAGCAAAGAAACAGACTGCTGGTCTCTGACTCACTGGAGATGAATCTCAGGCACAGTGACATGAGTATATGTAACAGGAGAATATGTAACAGGAGTATATGTAACAGGAGTTTGTGAATGTCAAGCAAGTAAAACCAAGCTATGGTGGGAACGGAGTCAGAACAGCTAAGGCATCTGCAGGATGGCGGATTAACAGGCAATGGTGTAGAGGCGCATGTAGCGTGGCAGTCATGTCCGTTGGCTTGACTGGTACTCAGGTTATGCAGATATCTTCATATATCAAAACTCACTCAATGCTGAATTTAATAGTTCATTTCATTCTTTGTTAAAAAACTATATTTAACAATATTTTTGGATTATTGGCTCTAAATAGAACATTTGTATTACCTTCTCCAAGGCTTAAGAAACATTATAAGAGAGAAGATGAGAAAAATATGAAACAGGACAAGGAGACAAGCAGTGAAAAGGCATCTTCCAAAAATGGCATAGATAGTGCACTCATGAACTCACTGCAGCTGAGGTTACCTGCACAAGACTGGGCCCCTTAAATTTTATCATGGAGCCAGGTGTGCTGGCACACACCTTTAATCCCAGTACTCAGAGAGGCAGAGGCAGGCAGATCTCTGTGAGTTTGAGGCCACCCTAGTCTACAAAGAAAGTCCAGGACAGCCAGGTCTACACAGAGAAATCCTATTTGAAAAAAAAACAAGAAATAAAATAAAATGTTATCACATTTGGAGGAAAGCCAGTAGAAGTGAGGGATTGCTGGCAAGTGATGACTGTTAGAGCACGGATAACACTGTTTTCAGTGGTGTTGTGGTGTTCTTACTTTAGCAAATCATCTTCCACAGATGCCCAGATAAGAAGCTAATTGAGCTCAGTGTCCATACACAAAGGATGGAGAAGAAAGTGGAATGCTGAGAAGAAGGGTTCCAGCAGGAGAGAATGCAGGTAAAAGAGAAGAAAAGATGGGGGAATGCTTAGAATTAATTTAAAAAATTAAAAGAGAATCTGAACTCTAGTGAATGATGTATATGTAATCCAAAAGCTATTCTGAAACTTATCAGTAATAGTGGATGGATGGATGGACGGATGGATGGACAGATGGATGGATGGACAGATGATGGACAGATGGATGGATGGATGGATGGACAGATGGATGGATGGACAGAGGGGTGGGTGGATGGACGGACAGACAAATGGATGGATGGATGGATGGATGGATGGATGGATGGATGGACGGATGGACGGATGGATGGATGGATGGACGGACGGACGGACAACCCATGTAGAGTAAAAACAGGAGGAGGAAGCCAGTCAGTGCATGCATGCTCTCGAGAGATGGTGTGAGCACGCTCACTGTTCCCACCATTGGCCATAAGACCCCAGCTTCTTCAGCCTTTCAATAGAGACTCACAGAAGGAGCTCACTAGGGAGCTTCCCCACCTTCAGCCTCAGACTAGGGCTGTGTCTTCGATTCCCTTAGTTCTACAATTTCAGAATACAGTGAAGATGTGCCTACCAGACTCTCTGGGTCCCCAGTGTGCTGATGTCCAAGTTGGACTTTCTAACCTCCAATCGTGGAAGCTGATCACTAGACCCCTCTTAACTAGGTAAAGTTACTTTCACATGAGCATTGGGGGCAAAGTGTGTTCATAAATTACCACCTTTTGCCTCATTTTCTAGTTTAGGAGCCATTGAACCTGCTTTGCAGGCAAAGACACAAAGATTCAGACAGTTTGGGAAATGCAGAACACAGACATTGTGTACAGGGTAGTTTCAGCATTAAAAATGTAAGGTATGTGATTTTAAATCTGTGTTTTAATATGCCCTGAGATCAGTAGTTAGATAAGATCATCTTTAAGGCTCTTTCTCATTCCATAATCCTAATTCTATAGGGCAGGGGTCGTTGTCGATTATAGTCATGAAGTTTAAAGGGTTTGCTAAAAGTAAGTGTAAGTTAAGAAGTAGTTGCTTAGACTACCATAGGTCCCTGCAGACTCCTGAGACAGAGCATAAATGAAGCTAAATGATGCCAGAGTCACAGGTCCGGGGAAAGAACCTAGCCGTCCTCAGGGTCATAGGGTGAACTAACCGCTATGGAGGAAACTGAACATGTTTTTCTGGAGCAACAGCAATGAGGAGGAGGGTTGTTGGTAGTTTGTAGAATTTTTTTTCCTCAGAGCAAATGAGTGAATTATTTTTTTAATTTATTTATTCACTTTACATCCTGATCACGGCCCCTTCCCTCCTCGTCCTCTGGTCTCATTCTTCAACTCTCTTCCCCTTTTACCCCCTCCTCAGAAAAGGGGAGCTACCCCATACCAACCCACCCCAGCATATCAAATTGCATCAGGACTAAGTGCATCCCCTTCCACTGAAGCCAGACAAGGCAGTCCAGCTAAGGGACAGTGATCCAAAGTAGGCAGCAGAGTTCATGTTAGAGAATGGTCCATCTCCAATTGCTAGAGGACCCACATGAAGACCAAATTTCCCATCACTACATAGGAGTAGGGGGCCTATGTCTAGTCCATGCATGCTCTTCGGTTGGTGGTTCAATCTTTGTGCGTCACCGTGGGGCTAGGTTAGCTGACACTGTCAGTCTTCTTGAGGGGTTCTTGTCCTCTCTGGGTCCCTCTATCCTTCCCATAATTCTTCCATAAGATTTCCAACCTCTGCCTAAACTTTGGTCATGGGTCTCAGCATCTGTTTCAATCCACTGATGGGTGGAGCCTCTCAGAGAATAGTTATACTAGGCTTCTGTCTGCAAGCAGAGCAGAGCATCATGAATAGTGTCAAGTGTTGGCTTTCTCCCACAGAGCAGGTCTCAAGTTGGCTCAGTCATTGGCTGTACAGCCCTTCAATCTCTGCTCCATGGGTCAGTCATTGGCTGTACAGCCCTTCAATCTCTGCTCCATGGGTCAGTCATTGGCTGTACAGCCCTTCAATCTCTGCTCCATGGGTCAGTCATTGGCTGTACAGCCCTTCAATCTCTGCTCCATGGGTCAGTCATTGGCTGGACAGCCCTTCAATCTCTGCTCCATGGGTCAGTCATTCGTTGGACAGCCCTTCAATCTCTGCTCCATTTTTAATCCCTGCACATCTTGTAGGCAGAGTAAATATTGGGTCAAAGATTTTGTGGGTCAGTGGTGTTCCTCTCCCTCTACCAAAATTCCTGCCTGGCTATAGGAGCTGGCCACTTTAGTCTCCATATCTCCCTCACCACTGCTAGGAGTTTCAGCTAATGTCAACCCTATATCCTCCCAGAAGCCTACCACAACACAGGTCTCCAACTTGTCCCAATGATGCCCCTCATTGGTTTCTCTTCTTTCTCTCCCAGGCCTCTTGCCCCCATCCAGTTCCCTCTCCTTCCACTTCAAATGTCTATTTTATGTCCCCTCCTGGGTGAGATTCATGAATCTTCCCTTGGCCCTCCTTGTACATAGCTTCTTTGGGACTGTGGATTGGAGTATGGTTGTCCTGTGCTATATAACTAATATCTGCCTAAAGGTAAGTACATACCATCTGTGTCTTTCTGGGTCTGGGAGACATCATTCATGATGATATTTTCTAGTTCCATCCATTTGCCTACAGATTTCCTGATTTCCTTGTTTTGTTTTAATAGCTGAGTAGAATTCCATATGTAAATGCTACATTTTCTTTATTCATTCTTTAGTTCAGGGACATATGAGTTGTGTCCAGTTTCTGGCTATTACAAATAAGGTTGCTATAAGCATAGTTGAGTAAATGTCCTTGTGGTATGGTGGAGCATCTTTTGGGTATATATCCAGGAGTTGAATAGCTAGGTCATGAGGTAAATCTATTCTCAAATTTTTTTTTGAGAAACCCCCAGATTGATTTCCACAGTAGTTGTACAAGTTTGCACTCTCACCAGCAACGAAGAAGTGTTCTCTTTTCTCCATATCCTTAGCAGCATGTGCTGTCACTTGAACTTTTTATCTTAGCCATTCTGATGGGTGTTAGATGGAGTCTCAGAGTCATTTTGATTTGCATTTTCTTGATGACTAAAGTCATCGAACATTTCTTTAAGCGATTCTCAGCCATTATAGATTGCTCTGTTGAGAATAATCTGTTTAGCTCTCTACCCCATCTCTTGGATTCTGTTGGCGATGCTTGTATGAGTTGCTCCTATTCTCTTTCCTGGGTTTTCAATATCCAGTATTCCCTCAGACTGTGTTCTCTTTATTGCTTCTACCTCCATTTTCAAGTCTTGAACAATTTTATTCATTTCTCTCACCCATTTAATTATGTTTTCCTGTATTTCTTTAAGGGATTTATACATTTCCTCTTTAAAGGCCTCTGCCATCTCCATGAGATTGGATTTAAGGTCATTTTCTCATGCTTCAGCTGTGTTAACATAAACCGGGCTTGCTGTAGTATATGATAGTTGGGCTGTGGTGTTGCCACATTTCCCTTGCTCCTGTTACTTGTGTTCTTATCCTAGCCTTTAGCCATCTGGTTGCCTCTTGTCCTGGCAGGCCTCAGGTAATGCAGGCCAAGGTCAAGGCCATAAAATGGAGTGTCAGGGAGAAGGTGCAGTTTACTTTTGTTGGGAGTGTTTTAGGGGGACCAGCTGTCTGGAAGTGGGAATGCAGTTCTTACTTGGTGGTCCCTGATGGCCCCAGGCTTCTGAGAATACAGGTATGGCTGTGATCTGGGAGAAACAGTGAGGGGGCAGAAAGCAGGGCATAGCTCAGCTCTGCTGAGTGTGCCCAAGGCCCACGCAGGCAGGTGGTTGGTGTTTGTTTACAGGGTCTCACATGTCTGTCCCTTGAGGCTTTGGGCTTCTGTGGCTGGGAGCTGTGATGTTTATCGAGAATGGGGTGCACAGCAGATTGGGCAGGGTTCTCTACTGCTAGGTTTGCAGAGAGAACAGGGCATTGTGGATGGAGGGTGTCTCATCTGGTGGACCCTGAGGGCTGCAGGCCTCCACAAGTGAATTCTTTTCCCTGAACAACTTGGTAGAAATGTGCCATATCTTTAGTCAAGAAAAGTTAGTAAACCGTGAGGAATGTCTGACATAAACAGCAGAAAAATAAGAAATCATCATGCATGTAGACAAACCCAGGGCACCATCTAAAAGCAAGGTAGAGCCTCACATAGGAACTAGGTGAAGCAGTTGCTTAGAATTGAGAATTAGGCGTGTGTATTTGTTTCATGATAATTCCATAAAATATTGATTTAGAATTGGAAGACTCGGGATAAATGATGGTGTTAGCTGATCTTTCAGTTGGTATGGGGCTGACATAGATTAATGACTGGCTTCTAACAGGAACCCACAGGTTTTGTGCACGCCGTCTGTGGTTACGGTGCACACATTTCACATTCTGCTATGAAATGTTGGGAATGCTTCTCACTCAGGTGATCAGTTAAGCTCTGGCAATCTCTTTTATAAACAGCATTTTATAGCTTCCTAAGACTTTCAACACCATTCCTACTCTCTCCTCCCTTTCCTCCCTCCCTCTCACCTGTCCTCTCTTCTCCTTCCCTATCTTCCATTGTCCCTCTCTTTCTGTCTCTCATGTCTACAGTGCGGACACATGAGGCGCTAGTTTTTCCTTACTGCACATGAAAATAGGAGGAGGGCAATCAAAGCACCATGGACATTACTTTGCCTTCCTTCCCCCCACCCCACCCCCATCACTGCAGTACTAGAAATAACAGAAAGAATAGACAGCAGATTGGAAGCTCGTGATCTCAATAGCGCCCTCTCCTGGAGGATTCAAGAAAGGAAAGTCTGTCTTATTTTGACCACCATTTAGAGGCTCCTCACCTCCATGAAATGGAAGGAGCTGCCCGGGCAGAATAAATGCTCAGACTTCCTAAAACATCCAAGAAGTTGGTAGCTGTGAGATTTGGGTCTTTTAGACTCACATATTTCTAACATCTGTTAGGCCTCTTGTTGTAGAAGACTTGTGCTTGGAGTTTCCAAGTGGTTTGAAGGACATCTACTCTTTGTTTAGCCCTCCTTGCCCCTTAAAGGAAGGGTGGTGCGTGCTGAGAAGGCAAAAGTGCTCTCTGTTAAGGTTCATGGGTCACGGCCATGTCCTCCATAAAATCTAGCTCATGGACACTTCCCTCTGGCACCGGCTGCCGGATTGCTCCCCGGCTCTTGAACCAGGCAAATGTTGCGATGACCTTGTGATTACAATGTAAGGTAGTATCATTGGATTAGGCTTGTTCTTTGGCAGTTTGATCCATTTGAATAATGCATTCTGATTACTCTCTTCTTCCCACCCTTCTATCTTCCTTTCATTCCCATGAACCCTTCCTCCTTCTCTTTTCTAGATTCATGACACATTATTCTGTTTTCTCATCACTTTAGTTTAACCAGGACCATCTGTGTGACCACTGGATTGGAGCCATCCATTGGAAACAAAGACACGACTTTTGACTCATGAGCCCTCAGCCGCTACAGATGTTCGCACCAGGTCTGTGTTGGTTGGTTTCTTGTCAACCTGACACAAGCTAGGGTCACCTAGGAAGAAACAGCCTCAGTTGAAAAACTGTTCCCACCAGCTTGATTTGTGGGGCGTTTGACTGTGAATCCAGATCATTGTGGGTGTTGCTTTCCCTGGGCAAGTGGTTCCAGGGTAATTAAGGAAGCAGTGTGAGCAAACCATGAACAGGAAGTGAGTTAGCAGCATTCCTTCATGGTTTCTGCATAAGTTCCTGCTTCCAGGTTCCTGCCTTGAATTCTTTCTCCAATTTCCCTCCATGGTGGTCTACAAATGTAAACTGAAATAAACCCTTTCTTTCCCAAGGTGCTCTTAGGCAGGGTGTTTTATCAAAGCAACAGAAAGTTAACTAAGACAGTATTTGCAGAAAGATGGGTTTATCCATTCTTACACATAAAAAGGGAAGCTCAGGAGGCTCTAACAACATACTTATAACTTGTGTGAAAGCTTTAATGAAACACAACAATGCACAGAATTTTATAGGTAACTATATGTACATGTATGGGCAAGAGCCATTTATCTGTTTATCTAGACACTACCAACTAAGTTGATAAGGATAACAGATGCTGGTACTCATTACATAAGTTCACTGCTCATAAGTCTCAGACTCATAGGAGGTTCAGTTCAGTGAACTGAAGGAGAAGTTGAGCCATGCAGAATTCATTAGGCCTCTTCTCAGACATGGTTAAGAAGTCCTTGATGCTCCTTGAGCCATACTCAAAAATAAACTAGGACTTGGGAGGTGGTTTAGTTGGTTAAAACAAACAAACAAACAAAAAATACTTGCCAAGAAATCATGAGGGCATGAGTTCAGATCCCCAGCACCCACAAGAAAAGCCAGGATGTTGGCATGTTCCTATAATCCCAGTGCTGGGGCTAGGGAAGAGACAGGAGGGCCCCTGGCACTTTCCAGCAGCCAGTCTAGCATAGCCAGGGAGTTTGAGTTTCAGTAAAGAGATCATACCTTAAAAAGCAATATAGACAGAAACTCAGGAAGATACCTGATGTTGACTTCTGGCTTCCACATACATGTGCGCACACACAGGAATACACACAAATGAAAAATGATTGAACTTCCATGCAGGAATAAAAGAAAAAGAAATAAGCGAGTTACAAACAGCCACCAGAATCTCTCCCCAGAGAAAATTGCCTGGCCTGTCTCTCCTTCCACAGGCTCTTCATCTCCTGATTGTAATTGACTCACCTTCCTAATGTCCTTCGAGCAATGCCATAGGACAGCTCACAGAATCTTTAAATGTATTAAAGATTGCCAACCAGGTGAGGTCACGAGGTGGAGAAGGGAGACATGCCTGCAGCCTGTTTGGAGTCTACAGTGAATACTTTATTGAGCTCAAGGTTGCTTACTAAGTGAGATGATTTATATTAAATTGCAGCACATAATAAATGCTCAATAAACACCATGCCCTCTCGATCCCTCTTCCTAAGGGACAGTTGATTTTCCTACCTGCTGATTAATTAGTAGAAACATGCAAAGCTGAATGATGTGCCATTCAGATCATGGACACTTGGTTCATCATGAATAATGTAATGTCACATTCTGGACTATTTATATTCAGATGAACTATATGTAATGTGCCACCCATGCTAAAGAGGGGCATTAATATTTAGCATCTCCTACTAAGCCATGGTGATTAATTCAACCTTAACTCTACATCTTCTTTGCAGAATTCTCTGTCTCCTCTCTCTTCCCAAAGGGACACTATGAGACATATTTGATAAGTATGCTAGCAGGCTTTGCTTAGGAACTGCCAAAAGCAGTTGTGTAGGATGTTTCAAGAGCCTTAAATGTCTCCACATAGCTGTTCATCCAGATGTCTCAGCTCTGAGACTACCCTAAGCAGGCATTCTAAAGCATGGCAAGACAGTGGTGGGGGCTCTTTATATACAAATGTATAATGATGGATGATTGGTTGAGTCATTCATTCATTATATGGAACATTATGCAGTCATTAAGAATGATGTACACAAAACATTAACAACACGGGAACATATTTCTGTCACAGATTAAGTAAAACTAATGAACGCAGAATAAGGAACGGAAGGAGACTCCAATGAGCTCATAGCGACTGGGGGTTTTGTTTTGCTTTTGACAAACCTTCTGGTATATGGCATGTGTGGGCATATCCCCTTCCCAAATTGCTTGCCTGCATTCCCTGCCTCTTGCAGTTGGTCTCAGCATCTATGCTCATGATCACAAAGCCATTTGTTAAAATATTTATTTATACCCATAGTCATAGTCAGAGACACCTCTTGGCCATGAGTGACGGTCAAAGGAGACTCGTAGAACATGTGTGTTGACAGCAATAAACTGTTTAGCCCTCAGCCCTCACTGGCGCACTTGGAGTAAAGTGAAGACTTTGAACAAAAAGACTCATCTGCTGATTCTTTTCTCAGATTTTTAGGAAAATGGCTTTCTTTCTTTCTTTCTTTCTTTCTTTCTTTCTTTCTTTCTTTCTTGTTTTTATTGGTGAATGGATTCTTTATAAATAAACGAAATATCTCTGACTCTAAACTCCAACTTCACGGGTCCTTGTCTCCTACTCAGGCTTTTGCTTTGTTTTTTTAAATATATTTTATTAGTTCATCCATATTACATCTAAATTGTTACCCCATCCCTTCTATCCTCTTATTCCTCCCTCCCTCCTATTTTCCCCTTACTCCCCTCCCCTATGACTGTGACTGAGGGGGACCTCCTCCCCCTGTATATGCTCATAGGGTATCAAGTCTCTTCTTGGTAGCCTGCTATCCTTCCTCTGAGTGCCATCAGGCCTCCCCATCCAGGGGATGTGGTCAAATATGGGACACCAGAGTTCATGTGAAAGTCAGTCCCCACTCTCCACTCAACTATGGAGAATGTCCTGTCCGCTGGCTAGATCTGGGTAGGGGTTCAAAGTTTACTGCACGTATTGTCCTTGGCTGGTGTCATAGTTTGAGCGGGACCCCTGGGCCCAGATCTGCCTATCATAATGATCTTCTTGTAGGTTCTAGGACCCTCTGGATCCGTCTATTTCCCCATTCTCCCTTGCTTCTCTCACCTAGAGTCCCAATAGGCTTGTGCGTCTTGCCTGGGCACAGGACCATCCCACCAGCAGGCCTGGGGCAGCATTTTCCACTTGAGTGTTTGGCAATAGCTTTTGTTAAGTCTCCTCCAGTACAATTCCCATTGCTCATCACTCTTGTGTGTCAAGTTCCTAAGCCATGAACAATGGGGACAGGATGAATGGCAGTATATTGAGCAGCTCTGACATGCTGCCAATGCCACCTGCTCTAAATACCTTCTGTCCAACCCTGCTAAGAACCTAACCATAGCTGCCATTGCCTGTGCTTTTCACACGTGAGATCAGGCATACACAGAAAGTTTTGGAAATTACTGGAGTCTTGGCTCACAGTTATGTAGGAATAAACCAAATCTACTTTACTCACTTTTTTTAAAACTAGGGATCACCTAGCTATTTGGATGATTATATATATGTGTGTGTGTGTGTGTGTGTGTGTGTGTGTGTGTGTGTATGTGTGCATGTGCGTGTGTGTGTGTGTGTGTGTGTGTGTGAATATATATGCAAGTAAGCAGATACCCACATTTGAGACAGGGTCTTGTGTAGTCCAGCAGGCTGGTCTTGAACTTGCCTTGTGGCATGGGATGCACATGAAATTCTGGTTCTTCTGTTTCTAGCTCCTGAGTACTAAGATTACAGATGCTTACCAGCATGCCCAGCTTTACGTGGCCTTAGGGCTCAAACCCAGGACTTTAAGCAGCATACCGACTGAGACACTTACCCACTTTTAATATTTCAGTTTCTCATCAAAGGCTTTCCTGACAGTATCTTGTAAGGACACATGACAAAGGTCCACATGTTTAAAGCAAGGCACTAAGTGATAGGACACTGTTGCACCTTGCACCCTGCTAACACCACCAATTCTGATTCTTGTCCTGAAGCATCAGTCTTAACTTTGAGACTCTTGGCTCCCTGGCCAGACTCTGGGCCACCTTGACCACGCTCTTATCCACACCACGAACCAATATACTGGTATTCACTACAGACTCGGAGAAGAATATTAGCAACTGGCCTTGAGACCATTTTTGTGATATTTTGTTAAAGAGGGTGGCTGCTTTTTGTACTTGTCTTGTAAAATAAAAGGAAGAAGTGGAGCAATGAGAGGTACACCATGTATAGCTTGAGAAGAAAAAAGAAAAGATGTAATTTTGGAGCCAAGTTTGTGCTCAAGGAGATAGTTTTTTTTAAGGCCTGTCTCAAATAAAGTAAAGGAATAGTACCCTTGTGGCAAAACGTCACTCAGCTAAGCTCCCAACTTACGAAAAGGAATCAAAGGAAAGTTTAGGCGATGAAAGAAAGCACCATCAGAAAGCTTATACAAAAGCCAGTCAAGGAGGGGCCCAGGTTCCCGCTCTCGCAGGCAGAAGAACTTGGCAGCATCAGCCTCATGATTCTGGCTCTATGGTAAAGGATACGGGAGAAGTAAAGGGGTTATATATAGAATTCTCCTCCTCTGTTAAGGAAAGCTGCTAAGGCTAGACTTGATGAGGTAGTCCTTGTATGAAAGCCAGAGATGCTATTGCTCGAAGCTGTGAAGGTGAAGTCTGGATTGCATTGGAGACCCCAAGTTGTTAGAGATGCCAGAGTCATAGGGTATCTGCCCAAGAGAGCTGCTAACAGGACCTATGAGAGAGAAGTGTGTTTCAGTCAATCAACAAAGCTAAAAGGAGTAGGAGATTTAAAGAGCGCTTTGGCATTCAGTATGGAGATGCAGTGTTTAGAGTCTCCTAGGCTGGTTTTCAGTTTTGCTTTGGTCCAATATTTCCTCCCTATGCTCCCTTTTCTCCCCTTCACAATGGTAACATATGTTCTGTGTCATTGTGTGTTATATCTCCTTTTTTTATTTTGAATTTACAGGTGGTTAAAAGTAAGAGATTACCTTGAGAGACTTTGTACTTTTAAACAGTCTTGAGACCGTGAAAGACTATGGGGACTTCTGAAGTTGGACTCAATGCATTTTGCATTATGAAATGGCTACAAGCGTATGGGAGCAAGGGAGTGGAATGTGCTGGTTTGAATAAGAATTTCTTCCTTGGGCGCGCATATTTGAGTGTTGAATCACCAGTTGGTGAACCATTTGAAGAGAATTAGAAGGATTAATTGTTGGAGTAGGACCTTGTTGGAAGAGGTGTATCACTGGAGCTGGGCTTTGAAGTTTCAAAGCCCATGCCAGCCCCAGTCTCTCTCCCCTCTTCTCCCTCCCTCCCTCCCCTGCCCTCTCTACCTAGTGTCTGTGGGTGGGATGTAAAGCTCTCTGCTATGTTTTCAGCACCACACCTGTCTGTGTACTGCCATACTTCCCAAAATGATGACCATGAAGTAACCCTCTGAAATTGTGAGCAAAGCCTTAATTAAACGCTTTCCTTTAATAAGGAAAAGCCTTGGTCATGGTGTCTTTCCACAGCCACAGAACAGCAGCTAAGACAGGAAGGAAGGAAGGTTACCTGAGAAAGAAAATGGCCAGAATTTCCTAGAACAACAAGAGCAAGTGAGAGTAGACACCAGAGAGAGGTGGAAACAGGTATAGAACCCAAGGCCCCCGTAAGAGTGTTCTGCCTTCACCCCACAGCATGGGAAGCCATTGCTGTTCCCTAAGGAGGTTCAGTTTTCATCTATACACAGATTTTTCTCCCAATATTGGGTGTGAATGGAAGAGCAAAGAGGGTGTATGGCTCTTTCTTCTCCCTGGTCTGAAGCAGCTTCTCTTGGCTCATGCCCACATACTAGATGCCATCTTCTTGACTGAATCTTTTCTGCCACTGGAATTCCCTTGATGCCTCCAGAACCCTGTGCGGTGCTCAACCCAATACATTGTCCCAGAGTGACTGGAAATTTGAGGCCTCCTATCAGTCAACACTAAGGCCTGTGAGTGGAGACAGGCATTAACCCTCTAGGTGTGCTTTATTCAGAGTTGGTGATCTGAGGAAATGGGAGGACCACTCCAGGAAGAGATGATCATATGTTATCTCCAGCACTTATGCAGAATGCAGGACAAGGCAGTCATTTGGGCTAAGGAGGTGGCTCAGTTAGTAAAGTGTTTGTCCTGCATGAGTACCTGAGTTTGATCCCCAGCAGCCACGGAGAAAAGCTGGGCATGGTGGCACAGCTTAGAATCCCCTGGATGAGGAGACAGACTCACATGGATCAATGGGGCAGGCTGGCAAGACAGACTATGCAAACTGGTGAGCCCCAGGCCAATGGGAGACACCTTTTCAAAAAACAACCCACATCAAAGTAATGGTTCCTGAGGAAAGATAACCAAGGCTGATCTCTGGCCTCCACACACATGCATACATGTGCACTCTTACATGTTCATGCATGTAAATCCTTTTCAAAGGCACCCAGTGACTGGAGAGCTCAGCCTTGCTGCTTCAGTCATATGTCAGCTGCATGCCAGGGACTCCTGGTGCTGAGGCCTCTCTCCTTACTCCCTCCTGCACCTCTCCACCAGTGTCTTCCTGGACCCCTGCGGCGAGGCACTTGGGAACTGTGCATCTGGTCAGTGTCAGCTGCTATCAGCCTTGGCCTCCTCTGGGTACCAGCGTGGCTGGGGAAGGTGTCAACTTAGAACAAGAAAACTATGGGTGATGCTCTGCACTATGCTACAGGCATGTACGTGCAGATTTCCTTCCTGCAGTGTGGAGCTCTGATGTGTCCTTATTACACATGCTACAAAAAGCAGTCCTGGGCCAGCTGCAGGGCTCAGTGGGTGGAGACACTTGCTGCTAAGCCCAATGGCTTAAGCTTGATCCCCCAGGACCCACATGGTAGAACCGATTCCCAAAAGTTCTATGACTTCTTCCTGCAAGTCTTGGTGGGTTTGTGTATGCGTGGACACATACATAAATAAATGCATTTTTATTGAAAGATTTCACACAATATATTCTCATCACAGTTTCCCCTTCCCCCAACTCCTCCCAGATCCTCTGACCCAACTCTACGCCCTTCCTTTTTCTCTCTCTTTAGAAAAGGAACAGGGAAACAGAAAACAATGAACAAACTAGATTTTTTTTTTTATAAAGAAGCACAGATATCCACACTTTTTTTTAAGTGACTGGTCTGTCCCTCCTGCACTATCTCAGCAGTGGCATTGTCCGTGTAGTTCTGTCACATCGACAGTCTGCAAAGCCCCATGGAGGCAGAGAGCATGTTTGTTTATACGTATTTGTATCTGCTTTGGCTCCAACAAATGTTGGTACTTGGAGCCTTTCTACCCACATTTGCAAAATGACATCTCATAGAGAGCCTGCCATATCTATGTATCTTTCTAATCCTTGTCATGGGTATGAATTATATGGATTTTTTTTTTTTTGCGTTAACCCCTTTGTAGCACATTCTACAGCCACCCACTACGGTGCTGGGAAAAATATGTAGCTAGGGAAGGCTAGATGAGGGGGCCCAGTTACACGCTCGGTGTGTGGCACTCTTGGGCTTCCTGGTTCCCGATCCCAGGTGTAGTCCTAGATTGGATAATAAAGGAAGGGACGAATGTGTCGTGACCAGAGTTTCATTGTGTGTGCTAATAGCTTAGAGCAGTGTGCTGCAGCATCTACCACAGTAGACACCTTCAAAGTAAGAAGTCACAGCAGTCCCTGGTGGACACCATGGTACATGTGGGCTCTCTTCAACAGACTAACCTCTGTAAGATACCACTTAAAATAGCCTACGACAAAGCCCATTGCTGTTCCCCTAGCAGCAATCAAGCTAATGGGCAGGAAGTAACTAAGAATTAAACTAGCTAAGCCAAAAAGAAACACACACACACACACACACACACACACACACACACACACACACACACACACACACACATCCCCTCCTCAATCAACAAAATTAATTAAGCACTTCCTTCCTCCTCCAGATCCCAATATATTTCTGGACTCAAGACCTTGCCAAGACTCTCAGGCATGCCCCACTCTCCCTTCTCCGCTTCTGCTCAGACTCCCTCACATTTGCCTGCTCTTGACATGCCACAACTCCGCCAAGGCTGCTGTGACAAGAATCATTACAAACCATGGTGCTGTCTCTGGAGTTGTTTTGCCCCTTAGATCCTGTTCACACAATGCCACCACCTCCTTGGGCACCAGGACTGCCTGTGATGAAGAAAACAATGTCCCCAGGATCAGGCATCCACAGCTTTCTGTATTTCTCATCTCTCTTGACCAGGACTGGGTGAGTCACACCACCTCTTCCCCATCCCCCACTGAGTTTTACCTTCTGTGTGCTGCTGTGAGACTATGCCCACATTCATTTCCCATTACCCTCTTCCTGCCCTGTTCCATTCCTCTCATCTTTCCCAACAGTCCTGCTTCTACTTTTACGCCATAGGGAATGTCATATGCTTTTGTGAGTTTGATTTCTTTTACTTAACAGAATGCTATCCATTTCCCTGAAAATGACATAATTTTGTTATTTGTGGCTGCCTAGTACTCCACTGTGAGCCACATATTTCTTCATCCTTCTGTCGTCTTATGAACATCTAGGCTGGTTCCATATCTCGGTGATCACGAAGAAGCAGTAATAAACGTGTAAGCGTGAGTCTTTGCAGAATGCTAACCTAAGGTCTTTCAGGTGAATACCCAGGAACCCCCTGGCTGAACCATACTACCCTGACACCCTGTTGAACTCTGCCAGTGGCATCCAGTAACACTGGTGGCTGACTTGACCTACAAGGCTGGTGTCATGTTATGCTTTTATTCTGGCAAAGAGTTTTCTTTGAGGACACTAATGTGCGATGCCTCAGAAGAGCCTTAGATCCCAGAGGTGGGGAGGTCCTTGTAGCTTCATTAAAATGGTGAAGGACTAAGGTCTAGAGTGCTGGTATCCAAGATTCTGTATGAAGTTCTAGTTCACCAAATCTCCAGCAGTGTGACTCAGCACGCCCACCCAGAAGCACCCAGAAGCTCAATACCTGTGTGAGAAAAGCAAAGACGATTGAAAAGGGAGCGGGAAGGACAAGTGGAATTGTGTATAGCAAAAAGCCATGGAAGCTCCTTTCTCCTCTTGCCTAGTAGACCCTCAGCTTTGAGCTTCATCGTGGTTGTGGTATGGCTCTGAAGTTCCCTGAAAATGCTCATGTGTTTGAGGGCATGGTCTCTGTAGGAGTCAGGGCTCTTTAGAGGAAGTAGAACTGATAGAACAAATGCATGCACGCATACATACATATACATACCGTACATATAGACCTAACATTACAATTAATTATGTACATTGAATTACACCACATACATGACTGCATACAAACAACACACACACACACACACACACACACACGCACGCACGCACGCACTACGCACGCACGCACGCACGCACGCACGCACAGAGAGCCCATCACAGCCTCCAATGCTGAACTGTTTAGAGATGACCCTGCGGGAGGTGTTGGAGCCACAAGGACTGTGATCTCATCAATGGGCTGCACCATTGATGGAGTCATAGCTTCATAGGAGGGTGGTGGGAACTCTGGGCAGTGGGAAGATGCAGATCACTGGATATGCCCTGGAAGTGCATATTTTTCCTCTCTCCCCTTCCTGTTCCTGCTCTCTTTGTTCCATGTTTCCATGTGGAGAGCAGCTAGACCCCGTCATCCATTTCCTGCCATGGTGCTCTGTCTCACCCCAGACCCAGGAACAGCAGAGCCAAGTGAACCTCCCACCAAAACCTCAGATGCTGTGAGCCAAGATAAACCTTTCTTCCTTTTAAGCAGCTTGCCCCTGCAGACACACCACCTACAGTTTCCAGCTTTGCAATACTGAGTAGGGCTACAGGACTGGCATCCCCTGGTGAGATGCAGGTCAAAATCCTTTCGGGAGTTTTGGAGGCAAAGTATTTATGACCCAAGGACAAATTCTCCTTCTGTGTCTTCCACTGTGACTGCAAACTGGCTGTCACATGATCTCTAATTCTTTAGGGTTTCAGAGACATCCTTGATGGCCACATGGGCAGCTTTAGGGCTTCTCTGCATGATAATATGAGTCACTGTGCTGCTAATCAACTAAGTTCTAGGTCGGTCCGCTTCCATGGCGCAGCTGAGCCTGCTCGGTCAGTGACTCCACTCACGGAGGCTCCTTGTAGTGGGCACAGGGGTGTATGTGCTCCATCCCTATTTCATTCAAAGTTTCCATGACCACAATCTTCTCTTTTCTCTTTCGTCTTCTCTTCACAATCTCAAACCAAATCCCTTATTTTCACCTCTGATGTCCAGAGAGTACAAGTGGCTGATTCAAGACAGCATAGCTCAAACAGTAGCACAGCCAACCCATGAATCTGGGAGCCCCAACTTCAAGTCTCCAGCCTTCCCCTCGACACCACCTCCCGGAAGAAGTCTGTGACTCTGACATTAATGCTCTGCGTTGCCTTGCCTTTCGATCACCCTAAGCGATGCAGTCCACGCTACATTAACACACTAATTGTCAGCAGGCGCATTACCATGCCCTAATTACTAACAAGAAAGATTGTCAATCCGCCATCGTGCGCGCAGATGGTCCCAGGTCTCTTCTCAAGGTTGGGCATGAGGAGGGGAGGTGGGGCATAACAAGCTTTTCATTCGTGTCCTACTGACAGCCAACCAGAAGATCCCCCAGGGGGAACCAGGGCCAAGGGACCAGCCTTGAGTACAGAACCAGTATAGATATTCATGGCTCCCCTCTTTGTGCCCCCGCGTTGTTCAGTGCCTTTAGTTTTTGATCCTAGAATGGAGATAAGAGCAACACCTACATCTTAAGATTGTTCTGGGGATTTAGCCATACGTGGTCTACCGTGCTGCACAAAAGTACCCAGTGGCAGTCTGCACTTATGCAGGCTTTGAGGAGGACTGCAGCGCGAGGCTGGTTAGGTTCTCTTCCATCTCCTGACTAAGCAATCTCTCCAGCCCTCCATTTTAACGTTGGTTAAGCATTTGCCT